>NC_085019.1:5589939-5737311 GCF_963692335.1 Osmerus eperlanus
TCGATCTCTCTCCCTTTATGTCTTTGTCTTTGTCTCTGTCTTTCCATGTTTATGTTATCTTTCACTATCTTTCCATCTCCCTTTTAACTAATGGATTTTTCAGTGTCCTCCTCTCCTCCCCTGTCTGTTGCTATTTGTCATTTGGACTTGCTTGTCTGTCGCTCTCTCCGTCCATCTTCTCCTCTCCCTCTCTCCATCCAACTCTTCCATTCCATCTCTTTCCCTTGTTAGAGACAGAATGTTCTGCATTCAGACTTAACCAAGCGTTCAGCCGTCAGTATCCCTTGTGTGTGTGTGTGTGTACGCGTGTAAGAGCCCACGTACACACGTACACACACACTATAGCTCTCATTTGATCTCATATATGTGAATGCCTGTGTGTGTGTGTGTACGCACGTGTGTGTGTTTCAGGAGCTGTGCGGGCCTCCAGTATCTTCCCCATCATGAGTGTGGGGCTGCTGTTCATGGGGGGGGCTGTGCGTAGCTGCCAGCGAATTCTACCGAAGTCGTCATAACGTCATACTCAGCGCCGGAATCTTCTTTGTCTCTGCAGGTGAGCTTGAGTGTGCGCATGAGTGCGTGCGTACGTGTGTGTGTGTGTGCATGCGTGTGTGTTTGTGTGCATGTGCATCCCCATGGTAGGGCTGAAGTCAGTGCCTTTAATTAAGACAGTGTAAAATGTGAACCCATGGGGTTTCGAAACCAAGCGCAGCGTGCTGAACTGTTAGAGACTCCTATCACACACACACACACAGACTGGTTCAGGTAGTTTTGCTTCCCTCACTGGCCTACGACTTTATCGGATCTCCAACACTGCTCAGTGACCCTGAATTACACATGGCCTACATTTACATCCCTCCACTGATAGACTGTGATATCAATCCCATGAGTCCCTGGGGCATGCTCACTCTATTGGCTGCTTCCCCTCCTCAGCCAAACAAACAAGCAAGCAACATGGCCGACTGTTGATTCATTTGTCCCTGTTTTGGCCCTCTGTGTGTGTGTGTGTGTGCGACTGGGGGAACATGTTAACCAGATGACTGCTCTGCTCTAATATTTGCTGAAGGACCCCATTAGGCGTCTAAAGCACACAAACGCGCCTGTCTAAAAATCGAGTGTGTGGAAATTGGACGTGACGCCCGATTAATCAATCAACAAGAACACCATGAAGTCGCTGTAATAGTGTGTCAGTGTACACAGACACGCAAACACACACACACACACACAATCCTCCCAGAATCACACTCGCAGTCACTTTCACACGATCCCATAAAATACACTTGTACACACATGCCATCACACACACTCACACAAAGCACTATAATTACTGTTCAGTGGGATGTGTTGAGTCCCATTGGGTTTTGTAGTAAATTCATGAAGCCAAATTGGTAATTATTTACCACTATATGCTGGGATGATGCAGGCTAATTAAAGCAGCCTAATTGTTCTTCTTTTCTGTGTTCCATACGGCTGCCGAGCAGTGCATTGTGGGTAATGATACGGAATGAGAGAACCCAGCTGTGTGCAATAACCCACCACCACCTCTCTCCTCCCTCTCTCCTGACACATTATCTCCCTCTTTTTCTCTGTCTCTCCAATTCCTTTTGGTCTGTCTCCATTTTCGATAAACCGTCCCTATATTTCCATGGCTGACTCCATCTCCCTCCTTCTTCTTCCTCCTCCTCTTTCTCTTCAATTGATCTCATTCCTCTCTCTCTAACCTCTCTCTCCACCCTTTCCTCCCCTCCCTCCCCCCCCCCCCCCCCCCCCCAGGCCTCAGTAATATCATCGGCATCATCGTGTACATATCCGCTAACTCGGGCGACCCCGGTCAGAGTGACAGTAAGAAGAGCTACTCCTACGGCTGGTCCTTCTACTTCGGTGCTCTCTCCTTCATCATGGCCGAGATGGTGGGCGTGCTCGCCGTGCACATGTTCATCGAGAAGCACCGCAAGCAGCGCGCCAAGTCCCGTACCGAGCTCATTAAGAAGTCCGCCTTCAGCCGCATCCCGTCCTACCGCTACCGCTTCCGCCGTCGCTCCAGCGTGCGCTCCTCCGAGGCGCCCAGCCGCGACGCCTCGCCCCTGGGGAAGGGCGGCTACACGGGGCCGGCGGCCGCCGACATCTCCATGTACACCCTGAACCCCCGCGAGGCGGGCAGCAAGGCGGCCATGGGGGCGCTGCTCAACTCGGAGAGGGAGTTCCTGCAGAGCAGCACGCTGACCAAGGACTACGGCAAGGACCCCAACAGGAGAACCACACCTGTCTGAGGGGGCCGGCCCCGTTGGTTGAAGGACTGAGGGGGAGGGATAGGGCAGAGGGGGCAGAGGCTGCGCAGGGCAGGGTAAAGGGTTAGGGGCGTTGATGAACTGTTGGTCCTGGGAGGGGGGGGGGGGAGTCTGTTGGGGGGGAGGGCTAGCTGTGGTCGCAGGTGGGCTGTCAGAACAGGTGCAGCTTTACCTTTAGCCCGCAAACTAAAGGCGCATTCTGGAGCTTTTTATTCAAAATATAGTCGTACAGAGCAGGCCTAGTATTTGTTTAGGTGGTGGAGAAAAGCTACAGAATGCACCTTTAACCTACAGGGATGTGAAAACATATCGGGACAAAAAACTGTGGTTCAGGGCACCTGCAGCCAACACCAGAGCAGGGTGGCATCTGAAGTCAAATGGTCGAGAGGGACGAGGGGGTGAAAGACCTGTGAGGACTATGAACTACCATCTTTGACCCCTGCCCCCCCCCTGACCTTTGACCCCCAGGACAGTAGCAGGGTGGGGTTAGCACAGGGAGCACTAAGGAGCTTCCACCTGTTTCTATACCAGTATATTTAACTGAAAATCTAGGCGTTGGCCGGAACAGCAGACCTAGGGTCCGGTCTTTATGAAGCTGATAGTGAGGAGTAAGGTGGGGTGGGGGGTGGGTGGGTAATCTGACCCTGGGTCTGTAAGTAGGGGCCACGTCTACCTTAACTATATTTAACTCTTTAGATGGTAAATGTTAGGTCATTGGTGCTTCCTTTTACTCTTTACTCCTTTTTCAGTCACTTTTTACATTTCTTTTTCACCTAAAAACCTTTCAAAATACCAACCATGTCTGTCTGTTTGTCTGCCCTCACCCGTCATGCCTCAATCAGTGCCATGCCTCCCCCCTCTCATCGCATCCCTCACCCAATTTCACTTCAGACCTTGCCCCATTCCAGGGATTACTTTGATAAAAGTCACGGTCCTATGTCTCCTCTGTGTCACCTCTAAAGGAATGAAGTATAGTCATATTGGTAGTGGAGGACTGGGGATGACTTAATTTGAATCCTCTGTCACCACGGAACTCACATAGGTGACAGTTTTATGTGGTTGAATCTTTGCTTTCACCAATTCAGTCCTTGGAGAACAGTGTGTTGGTGAGATACTGTAATGCAACCCATGATAAATGAAGGATGCATATTTGTATTTGAGGGAACCATTTTCATTCTTCCTGAAAATATTTCAGTGTAATAAGCTGCCACAACCTTCACATCTCTCTCTTTTTCTGTCACTCACACAAAATTAACCTCAAACTACTACTAAGTATAATCTTACTTGCCTCTTTCCTTCCATCTTTCCTTCCTTCTTTCCTTCCTTCCTTCCTTCCTTCCCCCTCTCTCTCTCTCTCTCTCTCTCTCTCTCTCTCTCTCTCTCTCTCTCTCTCTCTCTCTCTCTCTCTCTCTCTCTCTCTCTCTCTCGCTCCTCTCTCTCTTACTGCCAGTGTGTCTGTCTCCCTGCCAGAGACAATCAGTCTGAACACAGACCCAGACCGGACCATAGCATCACTCACAGCCACACAGCTCTGCTCTCTTCATCACCGCCTGTCATGCACACAGACACTCACACGCACACACACCAATATACAACTTCAACAGTGTCGTGTCATACATGTGTAAAGAAAATGATGCCCTATCTGACATCCAGAACGCTGTACACATTATTTGATCATCTGGCATACATGCAGACAAGTTCAGTTAAATGATATACACGTTTACATTATTCATATACATATAAAGATACTGGAGTCTGATCTGACCTTGCCAGGGAAGGCTTCTGTCTTTAGTCTCAGTCACACAAACACTTCTGGCTCTGTTTGTGTTCAGGCGTTTTGAAGAAAAACGCAGGAATTAGTCAGGACATTAGTGACATCACTGGATGAGAGAAAGGCAGGAGAAAAGATAGAAGAGATAGAGAAAAGATAGAGGAGAGAGAGAAAAGATAGAGGAGAGAGAGAAAAGATAGAAGAGAGAGAGAAAAGATAGAGGAGAGAGAGAGAGAGAATGTGAGCACATTCAGTAGAATTCAGTCCCGGCGCCTTGTCTGCGTCTTCAGAGTGTTGAACATGAGAGTCGAGGAGGAGGAAAACCTGCATTGTTTCATTTACCTGAACCGTTGACACGCCGTTTTATGTATAAGTGAAACATGAAAGGACACTTCAGTTGCTACAACCTACCATGATAATAAAGCTGTTTCAAACTGTGACTTGCTGGCACTCTGCGCCGCTGTGTCCTGCCGGTCCACATGCCATAACAGAAGCCTACAAATGGGCAGCTCGGCCTGCTAAGTCTCCGTGTGTAAATATGAATTTTGCAGGACCCAGCAGCAGCCTGCCGTCCAGAGCTGGAGTGAAACAAACAGTTTTTTTTTCTTCCGAAGGGCTTTTAATTTTTAAAGGACATGAGCACACAAGGGCTTTTATCCACTCCACACTGCAGTAGTTCCCATGGGGGTTTGGGATGGGGAGGTGGGAGGGGGGCTCAAAACACATTTTGCACAGGAACAATAGTTTTTAACCAGCTGAATAAGTAAGTACAAATGCTTTATGCAAAAGGACTATCCAGAGCCTCGTGGGCATTTTTATGTGTTCCACTCTGAAGACTATTCGCCCTCTACTCTAGCAGGTTAGGCTATGTTAGTTAGGGTTAGCTTTAGGTTAAGGTAATTCTACTCTGTGTACTCCTGACAATGTAAATGCTGTAATATTCTAGAAGTTTCACACTTAGCCTAGTTGCATTAGCAGTGGGGTTTCTATTTAGAGGTTATTTAATAGGGGGTTCAAAGTAGGGGTCAAAGGTCACACTACCATTCATGAGCCATATGCATTGACTCCAGCCATTCATGTCACAACCATCGGCTTCCAGCACTCCGCCCTTACTCTCTCTTTGTGTGGCCCAGTCTCAGAGCACCTTCTAACCTCCAGGTAGCACACTACATCTGACCAGAACCACACTGGACTTGCTTCACAGGAGTGCACTTCGAGGTGCTGATTGAGACACAGCCCGTTCCTCTGCTTATGCCATAGTGCTTTGACACTCATCCCTAGATAAATAATCACAGTATGAATATTCTAAAAGGTGCAATTTTTCAGAGCTTACCTAGCTCAGACCGGCTCTGACTCCTCTGCAGTTGGAGCGGGTTTACGATGGGGTAGATTGATGCATTTGTACTGCTCTAGTTTCTTTTCTACTCTGTGTGGTCCGTGAGTTGTGTTGTTTTGATCAGTTCTGAAGCTTCCCCAGAGGGAACAGAGTAGGGGAGGGGGAGGAGGAGAGGAGGAGGAGGAGGGAGGGGTGGGCGGCCTGGGCACTCAGCTGAACTTACACGGACGTTAGCCTCGCCTCACTGATGCCAGAAGTCACTGTTTGTCCACGGGACACCTCACATTGTGGAGCACACGTCACTTCTGGACCCGGTCAGCACCAGCCTGGCCTGGCCCCGAGCACCACGCCTCTCCAGCCACACTGACAAACCCTGGCCTCGAAAATCACTGTGTGAATTCTGGAAAATCATCATTATCTGCTTATGTGTTTCTTAAACGAAGAAGAAAAAAGGGAAATAATTCAACAAAAAAAACTATTGTGTTTCTTAAAATTCCTCTGTGGAGTTTCCAGAACAATGATCAAGCCCCATCAGCCATGGACTAAACCTTGATTCACTTTGAGAGATGAGATTAGACTGAATTGTTCTGAACACACGCACACACACACACAATACACATCATACATGCTGCCGCATATCGTCCATGCACCCAGTGCCTGCCTCTCCTGCCTTCAGACAGGTCCTAGATCAGCCATGGAGCTTCCACATAACCTCCTCCTCATCTGGACTACCTGTAAGGACTGCACTGGGATCAGATATTCACATTCAGAGTTTTCTCCGGGCTTGTCTTTAGGCAGATGACTGTACTGAAATCTGCTCTGTAAGGACTGTTCTGGGATCTGCTTGAAGGCCTCCAGTGTTCCCCGTTCCTACCGGACCTGGCTGAGAGCGCTGATCCAGGGTCAGAGGAGGGGGCTGCAAGGCAGAGCAGTGGCCCCCTATGACAGCTGGTCCCAGGTCAGCTCAGGGAGCTTCCAGGGTCGCCTCTAAAGCCAAGCAGTTATTTTGAACTGACCTGAGGACTGTTACACACAAACACAACATTGGTTTTGGGCATGAAGTTACCCTTCAACACAGATCTAGGATCAGAGTCGACTATCCCAGAACCCAACCTTAACCATTGAGGGGTAACTGAAAAACTGACCTCAGATCAGTGACTAAGGGGAACTTAGTCTTGCTCCGTGCCATTGAGCCAAATCATGTGATACTACACACAGACACTTACAGACACCCGCACACATACACACATACACACACACACACACACATATAGCTGACAGCTAGCCAGTTCACTGTATGAGTAAATCTCCAACGAACAGCAGTCCAACTTAAACACATGCTGTGGAAAAGCACACTTTTACTTAGATATACATATGATGACATATATATAGAGAGAAATAATATTATATACAGTATAATACTTAGAAATAATAAAAGAAAATACATTTTAAAGGCGTCTGCAGTGTTTTTTTGTGTCCTCTCTGTTATGTGCTCCCTAACTGCTCTCTCTTCCTCCTCAAAACAACACACACACACACACAATACACGCACACACACACATGCATGCACGCACACAGGTTTTGCCCCAATTTTTGTATCAACAAAAGTGTTCGTTATTTTGCATCTGTTTCTCTCTCCAATTATTACACCTCTCCATTCCTGTCAAGGTGAGTGTGTGAGGTGAAGGGGGAAAGGAGGATGATATGGAAGGCAGGAAGGAAAGATAGATAGCGACAGATGGGATTCTCTTTGATTTCTCACATTTAAACAATTATTCATGAGAAAGAATTCATGAGAAGAGCGTTGTGATTTATACCGTTTCTTTTAGAAAAACATGCCATCTCTCTTTTCCTCTCTCTTCTCAAATTACTACTCTCACCAATTGTGATTCTTTCCTGCGTGTGTGTGTGTGAGTGTGTGTGTGAGTGTGTGGGTGTGTGTGTGTGTGTGTGTGGGGGTGCTACAGTAGGCTTAGACGTTTAGAGTCCCTCATAAATATTCATGAGAGTGATGTCACTACTGGAACATCAAAGTATCACAGGGATTAGAGTGAGAAGTGGGCGGGATTACAGCAAAACCTAAACCCTGGGTATCTAAACTACTATGAAGTGGTTTATCTTTCCTTCTGTCTTTTACTTCTTCTGCATTTCTCTTGTTTTCTCACCACCGCGTGTGTGTGTGTTTCTCTAGATGGCTAGATGGACACTGCTGAGGAGGCACACATTTACAAAGCATGCATGAGAGTCAAAATAAGAGCAGACCTACATATTCTGCAGGGAAGTGTAGCCATCTTGATATTTAATTTATAGCCAATGCCAGTGTTAAAAGTTTATTGCTAGTTGGTGTCAGTTAACTATCAGATCACACATCACACATGATCGCAAACTTAAGTTTTAAACCAAGTAGGCTAATAAAAAAGGTATTGTAATGAAGCATTATATAAAAATTCATTATTTTATTCATAATTTTTTAAGCGTCATCATATCAACTCAGACAGAATTATGACACACTTATTTATACTTGAACAAAATTATTTTTTGAGGGGGCACAGCATTCCATTTGGGCGGGCATTGCCCATCAATGCCCCCCTTGGAGCCGACCCTGCCTGAGGTTTGAACTAACAGAGGAAACACATACAGTAACTAACACAGAGTGCAAAAACAGCATCTGGCAGAGAGACGTGGGGACGTGTCATCCTGTGCAAGCTGTCAAACCCTTGCCCTCACCCTCACCTCACACACACACACACACACACACACACACACACACACACACACACACTCACACACACACACACACACACACTCCTTGTCAAGTTGTCTATATGCCATGATGGATAAGGGCAACACCTGGACACAGAAACATTGGCAGGCAGACAGACCTCAGATACTAGTCAGTGTGTGTGTGTGTGTGTGTGTGTGTGTGTTTGTGTGTGTGTCAGTCCCAGGACATTGCTGAAACATCTGTCTGTTGATGTATGAGGTTCTGAGGGAGGTATGCTCCAAGCTTTGATCCCAGTCAAACCTCCAGTCAAAACAGCCATTCAGGAATGAAAATCTATTACTGACTCTACCATCTAACCATCTTACCCCACTCTCCCTGCAACATCATTACACATAAGTACTTTCATACATATGTACATACGCATGTGCACGTGTGTGTATCTGCGGGTGGCATGTGTAGCAGAAAGCTGTCACCTGCTATGCGCCATGTAAAGCAACCGTTAAACAGGAAGTGACACCGTCAGGAGAAAGTGTCACTACAGAGAGAAACGCTTCCTGTGTGATGGCCTGACTTGTGGTGACCCTGCTGTCTGTGTGCATCTACTCATGCATGCACACACACACACAAACACACACACAACGGGGTGGCTGATTCCCCATTGAGATGCCGGCACTGTTGGTATGACCTATGCACCTCAGTGAGGGCCATATGTCAACCCCTTCCCATCATGCCAAGCATCCACAAAAACACTGTAACTCTACCCTTTGGTCTCTTGATCAGTCGACTCACTCTCTCCCTCTTTCTCTCTTCCTCTTACTCCCTCTCTACCTCCATATGTCTCTCTTCCTTTCTATTGCACATCACTTCTCTCTCTCTCTCCTTCGCTTTAGGGTGATACCAAATAGGATTATATCAGGTTGGTAGAAAGGAGATGGGAGATCAAGAGAGATAGAAAGAGAGAGAGAAAGATGGAGAGAGAGAGGGTGAGAGAGAGAGAGAGAGAGAGAGAGAGAGAGAGAGAGAGAGAGAGAGAGAGAGAGAGAGAGAGAGAGAGAGAGAGAGAGAGAGAGAGAGAGAGAGTTTGGCAATGATTAGTCTCTTGGGACTGGGTCTCAGGAGGATGGTGGGTGGGAGGGGGGGGTCTAGACCCAGGTGTTGTCCCTCAGGGGCATTGGCGGTGGTGGTGTGTGTGTGTGTGTGTGTATGTGTGTGTGGTTGGAGCTTGTGAATATGCCAGGCATCTCACGTCTAATTATATTTCTCTATGCCCCTCTCACTTTAGATCTCTCTCCCTCTGTGATGAAGACTCTCCTCTGTCTAGCTTAACGAAATCAATGACAACTAATCAGAGCAGTTTGAGGTGTCTGGTAAAGGATGTTGTTACACCTCATGCGCAGTCAGTGTATATGATGTCCTGATTGATGGGGAAGCAAGTTTGACTGAAGTGTGTGTCGCGTGTTCCTGACTGTTTTCAGTGAGAGCACACCTGCTCTGGTGAGTCAGCTGGCGATGTATTTGCCCCCTGCGGGCTTGGCACTGCCACATGGATGCCCTTTGTCCAGCCCCACAGGGCATGTGTATGTGTGTGTGTGTGTGTGTACTGTATGTGTGTGTGAGAGAGTTTCTGTGTGAGGATGTGTGTGTGTGGATGTGTGTATGGATTGAACCACCCCAGAGGGCCTGTGTTGGGCTGAGCACCCATCCCGCTGCCAAACTTCACAGTCATCTTCAAAGCAACGTGAACAGAAACAACATGAGGCCCAGCTCAGCTGTGTGAGCTCCTGTTATCTCCAGTGTGTGTGTTTGTGTGTGTGTGTGTGGGTGTGTGTGGGTGTGTGTGTGTGTGAGTTTGTGTGTGTGTGAATGTCTGTGTGTGTCTGTACTGGAGTACTGGTGTGTCTGACTGACTGCATGTTTGTATATGTGCATACTACACCGATTTCAATCCAATACTTGAACACCAAGACAACCATTTGGCATGGACTAAGAACAAATGCCCTCCCTATCACTACTGGAACTGGGTTTGGCCCTTCAGTGACTCAGTGCTTATTGGTGCTCTCCGATAAGGTTTTCAAGACAAGTACTAGACTAGACGTCTGGGACTACTGAAAACTGCGGATTTGTATTGACACTCTTCCGAGTTAATGAAGAGAGCAGTCTCAAGTGTGAGTGTGTGTGTGTGTGTGTGTGTATGTGTGTGTGCTATCTTCACTAGAGCAAAACTAAAGCAACTAAGGCCATCTGCAGCGTGAAAACCCCTTAGAGCTGTGAACACTGTGAGTAGGGCAGGGTGGGGAGGGGAGAGAGGGACGGAGGTGGGAGAAAGAGGCCGGGCTGGCAAGAGGAGAGTTAGGGGGAGTGAGAGGAGAAGAGAGGAGAGGGGGTGTGAGAGGCAGGGGGAGGCCGATGAGAAGGAGCGTGAACATAAGGAGAGGTAGAGAGACCAAGTTGTCGAGGGAATGAGAACGATAGAAAGAGAGAGAGAGAGAGCGAGAGTTGCCGAAAGGCAAGAGGATGGACAGACAAAGAAAGAGAACATCGACCCGTGTAGAAGAAAACAGTTGTTGGCTGTTAGTTCTCTATAATCCTAGATCCTCAAGATGACATATGCAGCGACACACAGCACAGTCTCAATAGACTATGTCCTCCCTCTCCGCAGTGTCCCACTGAGCCTTCTCACACACACAGACAAGACATCTACTAGTTTTCACTTACTGCAACAGAATACCCCATGATTACACCCTCATTTTGAGTCATGTATACGCACACACACATACACGCACTAAATCAAATCAAATCCCGTACAGACACACACTGATACTCATATGCAGACACTCACAATCACACACAGACAGACACATACAAGGAGCTGTGGATCCACAGTGGCTCTTTGATGACAGAGTCAGTGGATGTGTAACATATCAGATCAGGATAAGAACGACCGTTTAAAAACAGCCCTTTTCTCTTTCATCCTTTCCCTCTATCTTCCCCCTCTCCCTCTCTCCTCCCTCTGCCTTCCCCTCACAAAGGAGTGCTAAGCTGGGAAAGATAGGGCAGATCCCTCCTCTGAGCAGCCAGGCAGGAACGATAGAGAGAGAGAGAGAGAGAGGAGAGAGAGAGAGAGAGAGAGAGAGAGAGAGAGAGAGAGAGAGAGAGAGAGAGAGGGGGGGGGGGGTATACAATACTTTCTCATTAGGATCATCTCTTCTTCTTGAAGTTTGGTCTCTCTCTCTCTTTTTCTCATACCCTAAGCACATCTTGACCAAATTGAGCAACCTATGAGCTCATTCTCTGTTCTCTCTCATTCAAAAAAAAGTATGTTCAGCTAGACAAAAAGTGTCTATAAATCGTCATAGTAAAAAAGGTATTTCTGAATAGAAAGGTTCTTAGAGAAACTTAAAAACTCATGATTATAAATTATGTTGGTTCACCATCTAGTGGTCACTTTAACTGTATGACATTTTTATACGTTTGTTTGCCTAAATGGTTCACGGCAGAACTTGACTTTTAGGTGGTTATTTTCATGGTTTTAAACTAACTGTCTTTAACACATTTATAAAAAAAAAAAAATTTTTTTTTTTTTTTTTTATTGTCAAAATGATCCAGCCTCCTATAAGTGTTCTGCGCAAGTCTATAGAGAGACACTGACGTTCTGAACGTGGTCCTTGCGCTTGCATTTCGGAAACCCCGATCATATGACAGGTCGTTGTGGAGACAGCAAGCTGTAGCTATCGAGCTAGTTTAGCGAGCCAAGTACAGCTGATAATCAACGGAACGTATCATATCCAAAATTATTTAAAATGGAACGGAATAAAAACCTACCCAATTTATCACTTGAAACCGACAGAAATTAAAGTAATTTGAAAAACTGCGTTGCTTAGCAAGCCACTGTCTTTAACAGACTTGGTGCGCTACAGTGAGTGCTAGCCACTACAGTAGCTAGCTAGCTAAAAGACTAATCGTTAGCTAACTGGACAAGTAAGTAAGGTAGCCAGCACCAGCTGTGTGCTAGATATCTAATATACTTTTTTTCTAGCTAGTTGAAGAGCTTGTAGCTAGCCGCCTGTTTTAAAACTAGTGTAATTACATAGGTAACTAGTTTTCTATCAGGGGGTCTAGCAGTTGCGCTACTTCAAAATGGCTTGTGTGCATTATAAGTTCTCGTCTAAACTCCAATATGACACCGTCACTTTCGATGGCCTGCACATCACTTTGAGTGATTTGAAGAGACAGATCATGGGCCGGGAGAAACTCAAGGCCGGCGATTGTGATCTACAGATAACCAACGCACAGACTAAAGAAGGTAAGCAATTCTTCATGTTTGGGCGTCTGATAAAGCTGACAAACGGATCATGTCATGTTCAAGTTAGCTTAGCTAGCTAAATTGAAGTAATTTCAAGTCGGTGTTGAACGCGGAACCATCTTAGATACACATATTTTCAATATAATTAGCTATGGTGGTGAGTGATCATTGACCGTTTGCCACACGTGGGCCTTGACCTGGCCATATTGGCTTTGACAGCTGTGCGGATTACAGAAAGTGGTTGCGTCACATATGGTACGGTAACAACCTTAGAAAAGTGTATAAAACCAGTTCCGTTTCGTACTAAGCTTGCTAGTTGCATACTTAATCCATATAAATGTCAGATATTCTACTTCATGATGACATGGCAAGATTAAATAATAATTATCTTTTGGATTTCCAAGCAGGTCACATAAACACAGAGCATTTTGCAGATCCATAGTCTCCCTTTCCTTTCCCCTCTCATCCTCTAACTTGTAGAATACCATGATGACACAGCACTTATCACCAAGAACTCCTCAGTCATCATCAAGAGAATACCCCTGGGAGGAGTCAAAGCCACTAATAAAACCTATCTCATGTAAGTGTTGACTGTGACTCCTGTGTTCTCTACACACTTGTACTCCTCACCTGAGTCAGAGCACTTGTTTTCTTAGTGTATCCGGTCCAATTTGGTGCTGTTCTCTTCATATTTATACACGAATTACATCCCAAATTGTGGCGGGAGGTAAGTTATGGGTTAAGCGTAAGGGATCTCGGAATAACTGTTTTTGGAGAAGTGAGTATTTATGACTCCCCATTCAGGGTTTGATGTCATAGAAACTGTCGGTTAGGCAAAAAAAAAAAAGAGTGCTTCACCACAGCTGTCAGCCACCTGCAGAGAGCCCTGACAAGCCTGCGTAGGCCCAGGAATGACTCCTCCCTCCCTGGCTGCTTTCAGTCGAACATAAGAGTTCCATTCAATGGCGGAGCATGCAGTGTAGGCTATTTGATTCCAGGGCTAGGCCTACTCTGTGTCTGGGGAAATGGCCCCATTGTGCTTCCCTGGCTCTACTGCAAAGTTGACACACTGCCTCTTGTTTGTGTTTCAGTGGACGCTCTGACCATCACCATGTCGTGGGACCCCCCAAAGCCGTATGTAACCAAACCACACCTCACCCCACACTGAACTCACACTTACGCCTCCACATGGTACTCTTGAACGTGGGCACAATGTTCTGGAACCACTCCAGTGTTGTGGAGATGCAATTATCCTCCTCCTGAAATCCAATGTAACCATCGAACAAATCCAATGTTTTTATTTGATTTTTTTCAAATGTTTTATTTCTCTCCAAAACTTGAAAAATGTTCGAAAGCGTGCATGTGAATGCTGCACTGTGCAATATTTCCCACTGAAGTCAGACATGGAAAAAAAGGTTATGGCAATCTATTGTACAGATGCCTGTATGATCAGTCTTTATGATTTGCCTGAAAAGAAGTGGAACATGTCCAGTAGTTTCTTTAAATACGATGCGTCTGTAAAACTGTTATTGTTTTTCTAATAAAAACTTTTGAGCTTTTAAACTTCCCATTTGTATCCTGCTGTCTAAACCCCTATACCTAACAAAGAGTGAATGTCTAAGGGCAGGGCAGTGGTCCTGAATCTGATAGCTGTGCCCATGTGTGTTTGAGACCGATAGAGAGAAGGCCAACGCCAGCACACTAATAACAGTTATCTGAGTGACAATGAGAAGATAGGTCTGGAGGCAAAGCCCTTTTTAGCCGAGCTAGTCCAGTCCTGAACTCTTGTGGTTGAGTGTCCTGTCTCACACAAGCCAGTGTTAGGTTGTGTTATTCCTTCTTAGACATTGAGACATATCTCAGTTACGTCTTCACCGATGTTGGAAAGTGTCAGTGCCTAGAATGTAGGCAGGGATATGTGTATGTATGTGTCATTCCTGGTTGTGGTTCCTCTTATATGTATCTTGGTGGTAAACTGACTTTGTCTTTAATTCAAACAGATGGATGATCATGCAGTGTCTGTGTCTCTGGCCCAGCTGTCTAAGGTATACCCCCTCAGTGAAACCCTTTCTGTTTGAACATAGTCTTTCGTAATCTCATGGAATTTTTCTTTATTTTGATCAGTAGTTGTAGTGTTTATGAATGTAATTCTTACCTTGCCTTCTGCAGTACACTGTATCTAATGTATACTCTATACTATTTTTATACATGTTATGATTTAGCACACAAGTCTTGACACTGATCATTATTTAACAACTGTTGGGCCTAACATTGTTTATATTGACATATGATAATCACCTAATGGATGTTAGAAAGCCATCTATGTCTTTATAATTAATATGAAGGTCAAATTAAGTTTAAAAATAATCCTCCTGTGTTATCAATGTAGCCACTGTCTTTTTTTTGCAGATTTAATACTCATTTTCCCCAACTGCTGCTGCTATTTCATGTATTGATCAGTATTAATATGAATTGTTATGTGTGTCTCTCCTGACTCCTGTAAAGAGTTAGCCTTGTCATTGGGTGAAGCACCTTACAGCATGCTGCTTGTGTCCGTTTCCTCTGGCTGTGCGCACATAAACACAGACGCGCGCGCACACACACACACACACACACACACACAGGCGCTACCAGGACCGTACCGCGTTAACAGTACAGAAGAAAGAATTGTTTACTTTTCGGTCAACATTGCTTTTATCCTTTTTCATTTTTCTCATGAAGATTCACAACATATTTTTTTTCCCCTCTCTCCATGGATATTTGTCCTCCCTCGGGTTGCTTCTAAAGCACACTTGTTTGTACACTTTTTGTTTCAGCCTCCCAGGATGAGGCTGCTGTATATGACTGTCATCTTCTGTGTAACCCTGATTACTTGACCTCACTCATCATGCTCTGTCACTGTGAACACAGCATTAGTTTGTGAAGGCAAATTCTGTCAACAATTTACTTATAGTAAAAGAGTGTCTGATGTTGCAAAGTTGCAAATGTACACCATGGTGTAGATGTTAAATGCTTACAATATTGACCATATATTTGCACATTTCTTGAGTGATGACTTTGTAAAGGACTGGTACTGGTTGTAAACTGATCATATACCTCAATTGCAGTTGACTCTAGTCTTATGTAATGAAACCTACGTTTCCGGTGTCATTGTATTTGAGTGGGGTTGGATTCTTGGGCCAATGGGAGAATTACTGTGTTTGACGTTTTCTTTTTTTGTCAATAAAATTTGGCGAATGTCTCTTAGACCCTGACCATGAGTGTGTGGACTAGTGGTGTGCCTTGCATGCATATTGGTATTTTTCTCTCGCAGTGCTTTAGTAGTTTACAGTCATTCAGTGATTTGTCCTCAGTTGGGATTGGGATCAATACTGGTCTGAATCTAACTGGGTTGAACAAAGTAACTCAGAACCAGAGTTTTGTGTCAAGACTCTGTTCAGAATGCAGTTCTTAATCTACGTTTAAAGATGGCAATGTATTGAAGCTAAAACTAGTCAATTTGAAAGACGAGGCTTCTCTTATAGAAAGCAACAATGTGAGGTCCTTTACATACCTCTGAACACAGTCAGTAAGGTTATTGAATACAGCCAGATTCCCAACAGTGATTTGTTTGACTCATGGCTAACAAGTAAACACAACAAGGCTATTTAGGGTTGCGTGTCCCCTGCTGTATGCTGGGACTAACAGAGACCTCAACAGAGACACAAGCAGCATCAGTGCAGCTCCATAAGCTTCTCTTTACAGGAGCCTGGTTGGTGTGAGGGTCAGTGTGTCGGTCCAGACTAAGTCTTTAGACAGCTAGATCTTAGAAGCTTGGGTAGCAACCTCCACATCAACCATCAAAACCAAGGTTATGTCAGCACGTATCCAGTCCTGTCTGTATGTTTCCTGTTGACCCGTTTAACCTCTGTCCTGTGTGTGTGTGTGTGTGTGTGTGTGATGCTGCCGTCTCGCCCCTGCGATGCAGACCGCAAACCTGGCCGAGGCCAACGCCTCCGAGGAAGACAAGATCCGCGCCATGATGTCACAGTCCAACCACGACTACGACCCCATCCAGTGAGTACGGAGCGAGAGAGGGGCTCTCTGCCCCGAAGCAACATGTCACTAGTTCACTAGGTCCCTCATGGACCTTCTGGTGGTCTGATCTCAACTGCTCAGCCCGATATCCTCAGTCTGGATGCCTGGTTTTGTGACGTGTATTTTCATCTGGATGAGCTGCTGTGGGCCTAGCGAACGACTTATCTGTTCCTTTTATCCAACCAGCTACACGAAGAAGCTGTCAGGGCCGCCCCCTCCCAACTACACCTGCTTCCGCTGTGGCAAGAACGGCCACTACATCAGGAACTGTCCAACCAATGGGGTAATAGGACACATCTGTGATCTCCCCTGCAGCTCTGGTTATCCGCTCAACCAATCAGCTGTGCCCACTCAACAGCTTACAATGACAAATTGTGATGTTGTCTTTTATTTTGTATGATTTATTAATAATAATTAATTAATTTATTAATTATTATGCTTTTTTTCTAGTACCATTTGTCTACTGTTCTTTTGTTACTGATGCAAATGTGCAACAGAACGCAAGATTCTCCTCATTGACTCGACATTGAACACTCACGTTTAATCCAACGCGTTGCATGACACAACCGACACGAACGCCAGACCGAATCAAAGATGTGTGTGCGACACGCAAGCATGTGACGTGTGCGTATCTGGTCGTGCCAGCAGGATAAAAGCTTCGAGGCGCCTCAGAGGATCAAGAAGAGCACGGGCATCCCTCGCTCCTTCATGATGGAGGTGGACGACCCCAGCATCAAGGGAGCCATGTTGACCAACACCGGCCGCTACGCCATCCCCACCATAGACGCGTAAGTACCCCTGTCTTCTGACGCCCCTCATCCACAACACTGGAAAGGGCTTTCGTGTGGCCGCCCGTGTGTCAAAGTTTAGTTTATTGTAGCCATTGTAAAAGGGCTCGCGTGTTGGCAGCCAGTCTTTAAAGGGCTTGTGTGTTGGCAGCCAGTGTTTAAAGGGCTTGTGTGTTGGCAGCCAGTGTTTAAAGGGCTTGTGTGTTGGCAGCCAGTGTTTAAAGGGCTTGTGTGTTGTAGTGAGGCGTACGCCATCGGTAAGAAGGAGAAGCCTCCCTTCGTGTCTCAGGCCAAGTCGTCCTCGGAGGAGGATGAAGACCCCATCCCTGACGAGCTGCTGTGTCTCCTCTGCAAAGATCTCATGACCGACGCTGTCGTCATCCCCTGCTGCGGCAACAGCTACTGTGACGACTGTGAGTCTGAACACACACACACTGTCTGCACTCGCACACAGCTATTGTGTCGACTGAGAGTCTGAACACACACACACACACACACACGGTCTGCACTCGCACACAGCTACTGTGACGACTGTGAGTCTGAACACACACACACACACACACGGTCGGCACTCGCACACAGCTATTGCGATGATTGCGAGTCTACACGCGCGCGCACACACACACTCACTCATTGACATCCAAAACACCCCCTCACCTACTCACCCCCCTCACTAGTCCCAATATGGGATTCTAGTCCAACTTAGTTTCAGACCTGCGACCTTTCCGCCCCTCACTGTTCCATGTTGACTCTTCTCAGGTGTCCGGACGTCTCTACTGGAGTCAGACGAACACATCTGTCCCACCTGCGGCAAATCAGACGTCTCGCCCGACGCCCTCATAGCCAATAAGTTCCTGCGCCAGGTAAGGCTCTCCCCCTGAGACGTGGGGAAGATTAGAGTACCACCCGGATAGTGCACATAGCAGAGTCAATCAAACGCACCTCCTACCTGACCGGTTGTGTTCAGTTCACCTGTACTGCAGATGCTATTTGACCAATATCCCGGCTGGTCTGTCTCCAGGCAGTGAACAATTTCAAGAATGAGACGGGCTACACCAAGCGCATGAAGAAGGGCGGCCCTCCGGACTCTGCTGGCTCCGCCCAGCCCCCTATCCCCGCCCCTCCTCAGCCCCGCCTTCTACGCCCCTACCAGCAAACGAGGAGCCAGCAGGATCCTCTCATGCCCCGCCCTCCTGCGGCCGACACCCCACCATTGGCCCAACAGCCTGGCACGCCTCCCGTTGGTGGGAAAACCGCTGCAGGCTCCTCCTCCCACAGCACGCCTGCTGCCTCCCCTCAGCACCTACCCAGCCATGTGGAGCCACCTGTAAAGTAAGCAGGGGCACACACACACCTCACACATGTACACACAGAATCACACAGTCAGACATCAGAGAAATCATAGATGCTTTCAACATGGGTGTAGATCTCAACACCCCCTCACCCACATCAGTGACATGTAACAATGTTGCAACCCTTACCGTCTTCCAGAGAGGTTGAGGACCTGGTGCCGACCCAGTCTGTGGTGGTCTCTGCGGACCCTCCAGCTCCCACATCTCTCCTCCCCACGGTGAGTACACACACACACACACACACACACACTATGCTGTTCATTGCATTCACACAGTTTTGGTTGGTTTGTTTTGCAACCTTTAACCAGACCTGCTTATGTCTGTGTTCTGCGTGCTGTCTCCAGGATTACCATGTCCAAGTTCTAACCCAGCCCCCTCCTCTCAGCCACACGCTCCACAAAGCAGGTGAGTTACCTCTGGCATCAGCTGGTTTTAACAGAGAGGTTTTTGCCTCATGCCAGCATAACATTGAGAATTTCAAAACCGACTTGATATAAGATTTCTAGAACAAGTACATGGGTGTGTTTGTATTTGGATGCATTTTTTCTTGACCCACAGGCCCGCCCCCGAGACCCAACCCCCCCAGACACTCTGGTGGACCCCCCAGTTGGGACACGTAAGTCTAAATCAAACTTTATTTGTGTAGCCTTGTTGGCAAGCAGTGTCACAAAGGACTTCACAGATAAGCATAGATATCCAAGCTAAACCCTTTAGACAATACAAGGGCAAACCTCCCACAGTCCTTCATATCCTTACATCAGCTTGGCGTCCACGAAACATAAAGTTCCTGTTCTGCCTCTCTGATGTCACTTCCTCTTCCTCTCTCCAGCTCCGGTGGCCATGACAGGCCTCACAGTGACCAACCCCAACACTCCCACCTCCCTCCCAGCCAGCCCCCACCTTCCTCTGGACCCCTACCCCTCTTCCCTCCTCCTCCCTCTCTCTTCTCCACCCAGCACTTACCCCCGCTTCTTGGGGTGGGGCACCCCCAGTACCCTCCTCCGCACTACCCCCCGGGCCAGCCTCCCTCCAGCTACCCTGTACCCCCGCCAGGCTTCCCTCCAGTCCCTGGGGTGATGCCCGTCCCCCCCTGGGCACCCTCCACCTCCCAGCCCCCGCCCCTCCCCAGCGCCCCCATCCCCTCGCTCTCCTCCGCCCCTCACCCCTCCTTCCTCTCCAAGGATGACTTCTACAGACAGCAGCGGAGGATGAAAGAGGAGTGAGTTTGCTTTTGTTTACCTGGAAAAAGGGAAGGGGGGATAAACAACGAAAGATAACCTTTCGTCATTAACTGAAATATGAACTGAAATCCATGTAAGGGATTCCATTGGTTATCGGTGCATCCTTTTGCATGTTGGCATGCGAGCGAGTGGATACCTGACGGTGTCTTCTTCTCTGTTCCCCTAGTCCTCCCAGCCTTTTCAGCGGCAGGGCCAGTGACAAGTCAAAGCTGGAGGAGTTCACCAACGACTTTGCCAAGGAGCTGCTGGAGTACAGGAAGATGCAGAAGGAGAGGAGGCGCTCCTACTCCAGGTAACCATGGTGATCCCTACCAATAGGGACCCTCTGTATATCCAGTCACCATGTCTCTCTCTGTCTCTCTCTTTCTCTCACTCTCTCTCTCTCATCTGTTCATACCTGCTTTCTCACCCTATCCTGCACCCTTTTGGCCCTCATCTGGCCTTTCTTGCCTGTTATTCATCTGGTGTTAATTGATCCCGTCTCTTCCTCTCTCTCTCTCTCTCTCTCTCTCCAGGTCCAAGTCTCCCTACAGGGGCTCGTCCTACAGTGGCTCCTCCCGGTCTTACTCTCGTTCCCCTCGCTCCTACTCCCGCTCCGTGAGTCGCTCCCGGTCCCGCTCCAGCTCCCGACCCAGACTCCGGTCCAGGTCTCACTCCCGCTCCCCTTACCCTCGCCGCCCCGCCAGACCCCGCACTTACCGCTCGCGTTCCCGCGGCTACCGTCGCTCGCGCTCGCGCTCCCCCCCGCACTACCGGGGCAGAGACGGGCCTGGAGGTGGCTACCGGTCTAGGTCCAGATCCCCAGGACCCGGGGGCTACCGGAACCACACCCCGCCCGCCAAGAAACCGGGCTCGGACCGGGAGCGCCCGGTGCCCGAGGCGGAGCGCAAGTACCCGGGCCGGGAGCGCTACCGAGACAAAGAGCCCCTGCTGCCGGAGCCCAAAGCGGGCTTCCCCCCACGGGCTCCGGACAGTACCGATTCCCAGGAGAGGGAGCGCTACCACCAGTGGGAGCGCGAGTACAGAGAGTGGTACGAGAAATACTACAAGAGCTACAGCGCCCACCTGCCCCCTGTCCACCCGCCTCCTTTCAGGGCTCGCCCCTCGGAACCTTACAGCCCCCCCACAGACCGCTACGCCCAACCCCGACACACCCGAAACAGGGATACCTCACCCCGGAGCTCCCCCTTCCGTCGAGGGGGGAGAAGGGAGGAATACTCCCCTCCTACCTCAGCTCACAGTCCAGGCCCCGCCTCCAAAGGGAGAACGGCAGCGATGACCTACCAGGAGAGGTGCTTGGAGAAGTATGGACAACAGCCAATCGTCAAGCCTGACAATAAGGAGAACCCGAGGGGATCGACCAAGGACAAGGAGCCAGCCAACTTCACTTTTGGCGTAGCAACCGTTACCTCAGCTAGACCGGGTGCCTCCAAGCCTGGTGCACACTCCCACAGGAAGCAGAAGAAGAAGAGAAAAGGGGAAGATGGGAGAGGGGGAGGAGAATCCTCTTTCAGCGCCTCGGATTCCACAGAGGAAACGCAGAGGAAGGAGAGAAAAGAAACTAGCGATGTCAACGCCGCTGGCCGGGACGACGCCACCCCCGTTCGGGATGAACCAATGGAGAGTGATGCCTCGGCCTTAGCTCCACCTCCTCCTAAACCGGATAGGGCGCCCTCAGACAGAGAAAGGTACGAGAGGAGGGACTTGGCGAAGAGTGACAAGGCCAAGCGCAAATCCGACTCCAGTGGAACCAGGAGAGACGACAACTCCTCCTATACGAGCTCCAGAACTGCCAGAAAGAGAGAGCCGGAGACAGACACGCTCAAAACTGCCCACCACAAGACCAGCCCGGTAAGGGCCGAAGACCAGAAGACCCCCCCGGCTGAGCTGGCGGTAAAACGACTCAGGGAGGAGATTCTGCCCGTCAAACCAGACCCCTTCGCACCAGAATGCAGCCAGAATCTCCAGACGGCTGTCTCCCTTAAAGCAAGTCCACATATCTCTCATTCAAAACCGGACCGGCAACCTGACCAGCTCAAAGCTGCCAGAACCAAGCCAGATGGCCACAGGCAAAGTGAGAGTGAACCAGACCAGGCCAGGCCCTCTAAGGAGGACCAGAGAGTCTGGAAGGAACCAGCAGCCAGGCAGGACAGGGAGTCTGCCAGAGAGGACAAGCCCAAGAGAGAGGCTGAGAGGGTGGGCAGGGCAGTGGAGAGATCCTCCGGGAGCAATGCTCCAGACACCAAGCCCGAGAAAAGGAGGAGGCGAGAAGAGAGGGGGAGGAAAGAGGTGAAGAGCACGGACGATAAGGAGCTTAACGCACCGGGAGGGGGAGAGGAGCCCAGTAAAATAGAGACCAAGGAATCCCCCAAGCCAGACGTAGAGACCCAGACCGACGAGGAGGAGAGAGAGAAGGAGACCCTCATAAGGCCCCTGATCGAGCGAGGGATGAGGGGGAAGATTAAGATCAACATCAACATGGAAGGGAAGAAGAAGGAAGGTGGAGAAGGAGGGGTCCAGGGGCCGGCTGCTATCAGCTCCACCAAAGTAGAGAAGGTAGAGAGGAGCAAAAGCCGAGGCCACCGCAGGGTCCTAGCGCCCGACGGCTCCGCGGGTGTGGTAGACTACACGAGGTGAGACGTTTGCACAATCCCTTTTTGACCACTTGGCTTTTATCTTTTGACTAGCCTAGCCGTGTTAGTATGTTCTGTTTCCCATTTAGCGAGCTTATTCTTCCTGGAGTACTGTTGAAACACTGTTGTCATGGTGGCTTATTTGGTAACCTGTGCCTTGATGCTTTGGTGTAATGCAGTGCCAGCTCCACCGGGGGCAGCCCTCTACGTGGAGGTGGCCTGAGCGCTGAGGACAGGCTGGAGCAGAGGAAGACTATAGTGAAGACCCTGGAGGAGTACACCAACGACAGCTCCACCCCTGCCGAGGATGAGATCGTACTCATACAGGTATGCCGTGTGTGCGCACAAACAACATCAAACAGGCACACACACGCACACACCAATAAACGAACGAATGAATCTCATCCAAGTCAGTATTCGACACGCGAAACATCCCCACAGTCCATGAACATCTCTTCTGAAAGGTCACTTTCCCCCTGTGTAGGTCCCTCGCTCCAAATGGGAGAAGGAAGACTCTGAGGAGGAGGGAGAGAAGGAGGAAGCCGTCACGGTCCAGGCCAAACCCCAGGCTCCTCCGCACACTCCTCTACCCCCACCACTCCCTCCACTCCCCACCCTCTCCGTGGCAACGGAGAGCCTGGTAGGAAGAGCGAGGGTGAAGGAGAGAGACCAAGAGAGGGAGGTGGACAGAGTGAAAGGCTCGTCGCGGCCCCCGCCGGAGAAAGCTCTCACTCCTACTAGTGAGAAAGGCATCTTGGCTGATACGCAGCGCTCCAAAGCCCAAATCTCACCTGCTGAGAAAGACAGACAGGAGGACAAAGACAAAGAGCAGGCGAGAGAGAGGGAGAGAGAAAGCGAAAGGGAGAGGTTCAAGGAGCGACAGAGGGCCAAGGAGTCCGGGGGCAGGGAGAGGGGGAAGGAGCGGGAAAGGGATCGCAGCAGTACATCGAGCAGGGAGGCGACGGACAAACATCGGCCGCCCCACTCGTCCTCCTCGTCCTCCACCTCCTCTCACCCCTCGGAGCGGGAGAGGAGAGAGCGGGAGCGAGAGAGGACTGGTGAACGGGGGAGTGACCACGGCAGTGAGAAAAGCTCCTCGTCCTCCTCGCACTCTTCCTTGCGGGACCGCCCGGCCGAGCGCAAACCCTCTGACGGCAGGGACCACAACGTGGTCGTCGCGGCGGACCGCACGCCGACAGACCGCACGCCGACAGACCGCACGCCGACAGACCGCACGCCGACAGACCGCAAGCCGACAGACCGCAAGCCGACAGACCACCGAAACAGAGACCCGAGAGAGAAGGCCGACCAGAAACACAGAGACCACCTTGACGTCAGACACAGGGACGGTCGCGACGACAGGGAGCCGGGCAGACCCCCTCACCGCCGACGTGACTCCCCCCCTGACCCCCACAGGTCTCGGGGCTGGGACAGAGACTCGCACATGTCTGATTCCTCCAGCAGGAACCAGGCCGGGCGAGGCTGGGAGCCTGTGAGGCCCAGTAAGAGCAGCCCTGGCAGGGACAGGACACAGGACAAACGACCCCCTCTGCCCCCCAGCTCCACAGAGAACCAGCCCACTAAAGGGGCAACCAAGGGAGAGGAACCCCGAGCTGAGGGTCCATCGGGGAGGAAAGAGAGCCAGCAGGACAGCCAGGGAACCAGAGAGATGGAGGTCAGGTCTGTTAGGGAACCACTTCAGCCAGATTGTCACCAACAGCCCCCGAGGAGAGACAAGCCAAAGTCCCCCCACGTGGACCAGGAGCGGGAGGGCGAGAGAGATGGGGAAAGGAGGGGGAAGGAGAAAGGCAGAGAGAACCCAGCGACGAGGTCCCCCAGTGGCCTCCAGCCTGACAGACAGCAGTCCGACCCCGTCAGGGAGACGGACGAGGCGGCGTTCGTGCCCGACTACAGCGAGAGCGAGAGCCCGGGCTCCGAGTCGGAGGGGAGGATGGATGACCGGGGGAGGGAGGGCCGACAGGGGGAGGACAGGAGGAGGGAGGCGAGGAAGGAGCGGGCTGACAGGCGGGAGGACAGGGCTGAGGCTGGGGGGAAGATGGATGCGGGGAAAGGGCCGGAGGGGGAGAGCAGCCGGAGCAGCAGCGTCAGCTCCACCTGCAGCCAGGACAGCCGGAAAGACGAGAAGAAGAGAGACAGGAAGGAGAAGAAGAAACTGAAGAAGCACAAGAAACACAAAAAGCACAAGAGACAGGCGAGCTTGGAGTGTGAGGAGGGGGAGCTGAAGGGACACAAACACAAGAAGAAGAAGTCCAGGAAGAACAGAGACAAAGACAAGGAGGGGCAGGGGAGAGGGGCGGCGGGGGAGGGCGACGGGCAGAAGGCCGAGGAGGGGAGGAAAGAGGAGGCGACGGAGGAGGAGGAGCAAGACTGTTGAACGTCTCGAATGTCCCTCTGATCTTGTGACAGACAAAGCCTTTGATATCCTTCAGCCCAGACCTGACCCTGACCGGAGAACTGGAAACAGATGTCCATGACCTGCGCAAAGAATCAACACCAGTTTCCCTGCCTCCCTAAGATCATCACTTCTTTAGGTTTTCCATATACATGTTTATGAAAACAAAGTCATTTGACCATGTTAGGCGAGGATAAACAAACACTTGCGAGAGTGCTAGGTTGGGTTTACTTGAATGATGGGTTAGGTAATAACCATTTTTGTTGTTTCTTGATCAATGTTTTTTTTTTTTTTCCCAGGTACTTTTTAGTAGTGTGCCATCTAAATGCCATCTCTATCTTATAGGATATGCATTCTTAAGTCATGAGAACTTGAAAGAATAGCACTTTAAAGATATGAAATGTAGAAATGTTATTTGCCATGGTTGAGTCTTTGAATGTATCATAGCATCAGGATATTCGAAAGATGCGATTCGAGAGCTTGAATGCCACTGGGAAGCTTTAGTGGTGTGAAGTCAGCTAAAAATGAGGAACTACAGCTTGTGTAGCTTCATCCTGCTTTGTTAGGACAAAATCGGGATATGGATGGGTAAGTACAGTACATGAACTGGATAGCATTGCACTGGTAGTAGTGGCACATACTGGTTTCAAGGGTTTATGCACTGTGAATATTTCCTCTACCCTATATGATTTTTTGTTGCAATGTTTAATTTAAACTGCAAGCTAAATGAATTCGACAGACTTGGAACTGTTTTGAAAATAATAAAAAATGTCAGCAAAATGTTGTCTTCGTTTGTCTTCGCTTAGATGTTTATTAATTAAAACAAACTAAGCTATAGAGCCTACACATTCAAGGGAGTTCGACCATTTTCTGTGAACTTATTTTATCCACTAGAGAGCGTCTCTTTTCCATCTCAATAGGCTGGTAATATCTCATGTTTCTTAATTATATTGGAAGTGGATTAAGGAATACATTTAACCATAGCCTATGCAGTTGCTCGTGGACACTGAAAAACAATGCCAGCGAAGACCATTTCCGTTTTATGAACCAGGTGCAAATAAGCTTTGTGATTTTACGACGTGCCGCCATAAATGGGTCTCAATAACCACCGGTTTGAAGCTAGGACGAGACAGACCCGTCTCTTAACACCCCACCATGAAAGTCGGTTTGACTACGAGACAGTATTTTTATTGTGTTGTAGGCTACCTCTTTGTAGCCCTTACCGAACTGGCCGTGAAGTGGTCTACGATACACTCGTGCCATATATAATAAGATGTCTTCATACAGTTATTTGTGTACTTGGCAAATTAACCGCTCCTAGCGCACTCAAATGGCCTTGAATGTGTCGGATCCTTACAAGGACCCAGTGTGCTTGTCTTGAGAAAGCTTCTCTGTTAGGGTGTAATCTCCTTGTACAGTATTGCTAAACTACAACTCTGGGTTATTTTATGGAAGGGGATTGTAAAAGAGTGAGTGTGTGTGCTTGTGACATTAAGAGTTTGTTTGTGTGTGTGTGTGTGTGTGTGTGTGTGTGTGTGTGTGTGTGTGCGTGCGTGCGTGCGTGCGTGTGTAGGCAGCCTTTTCTCGCTCAGGACAGTGTGTTTCATTGTCTCTGATCTTGAGCTGATTGGCAACAGTCCAAGATCTTTACACACGGTCTATTATTTGTGGGTATAATTGTCCATAATCTTTTATTCAATCAGCCATTAGGATACTGTTTTATTATTATTGAATACATCAAGGATAGAGTATAACATATATAAATACAGATTATTAGCTATTAGCCCTCTGTGACATTCTTGCGTGTAAAAAGGGCTATACAAATAAATTTGATTTGATTTGATTTATTATGTACAGTTATTAATAAACTGTTTGATGTATGGTGTTTTGTGTAATTAATTTGCACTCTGCACTCTGGCTCGATCAGCTAGATTTGACTCCTCATGTTGAATAAACATTGTTTCTCTGTTACAGTATTTCACTTGCCCAAGGTGATCAGTGAGTAATTTGTTCGCAATCCCCACAGGGTTGCCAGATCTGAAAACCTCATCCCCCCTCTTCTCCTTGATGGTGTTTCTTCTTAATATCCATCCCTCGTCAGAGACACCATGCCAGTCTCTCCTCCCAGACTGCTGTAGAGTGCCAACCCTCCTGCTTCACATTGGCACTCATCTCCTGTCTGCAGTGTGCCAGGTAGGGATACACCCGCAATGCCGCACTCACACACACACACACACACACACCCATACAGACAACATTATAACACACAGGTACTCAGACATAAAACAAACACTCACAGACAGTACATTGACATATACAGTACATACAAAGCACCCTCATGATACTGCAGGCACACACGAAGATAGAAAAGAGCTTTGGGCATCGCCCCTGTCATGCTGTCTCGTTGGTAGGCGTGAAGGGTGGTACCGAATGTTGTGAGAAGAAAGTAAGGAACATGCACCCCATTTTATCCCTGCCTGTTTGTGTCTATGTTTCTGTGTGTGTGTGTGTGTGGTAGAGGGGCTTGGGGGCAGCGGGTGTTGGTGCCTAATGTGCATTCGCTTACTACAATGTAGATATGGCATTGGTCCAGCTTGCATCTCTCTCTCTCTATCCCTCCCCTCTGTTCTCCCCTTCTTTCCTGTTTGTTGTTGTTGTTGTGGTGGCATGGTGTTGTGCCAAGGCTGGAGAGAGGGAGCGGGCTGATGACTTCATTCTCAGAGGTTGTAACAGAGCTCCGTCTTCATCATGGCAGTGCGTCTGTGTTTGTCTGGCGAGGGATTTGTTGTGTTCCCTCTTACTCTGATCCATGTCTCTTGATTGAATTGTCGTGACTTTAAACTTTCTCTATGATGTTGTGTAAATCCGCTCAGCATCCTCTGTGGATTCTCCAACTCCAACCAAACTCTTCAATCTAAGTGCTTGTCACAATCTCTGAATCCCAACTAACCCCCCCACCCTCTTCAGATATGGATAGGAACAGATGTGTATAGTGACACTGATGAAGGACAAGGCTAATATGTTTCTTGTCTGATGTCAGTGTGTGAGACAGAAATAATTCCTTCTGTTAGCGGTTTGCGCTGGAGTGCTGCTGTGTCTTTGGGTCAGGCATGCTGGCTGTCTGCATCTGGCTGTCTGTCTATCTGGCTGGCAATGTCTGACTGGCTGGCTGTCTAACTGGCTGGCTGGCTGTCGAGCTGGCTGTTTGGGTGGCTGGCTGGCTGTCTCAGACGTTCATTCCTCTAAGGTCTCCCAGGTTGGAACACTGCCTAAAAGCGTCAGACAAAATTGGACCCCCCCTCTCTACACACACACACACAAGTGGACAGACATACAGACAGAAAGGCAGACAGACATCATCGCTCCCCAACCCGAGTCGCCGTCCTCGTATGTCGACATGTTTTCTCTCCGTTTACGAGTCTGAAAGAGGTGCGCTTTTTAAAATTCATCTTTCGCTTTTACTCCTTTGTCATCCTTCCTTCAGCTGCCCTTTTCTGTGTTTTCTGTCTCTTTTCTCTCCCTTCCTTCTTCGTCTGCATTTCACTCTCTCCTTTTGTGTGCCAGTGCTGTGGTGGTGTCTCAGGGCACCGTGCCAGCCCTCACTGATTAACACCAAGCGTCTGGTGTATGTGTTAGTGTGTGTGTGTGCGGGGGCTCATATGCAGATGGACTTGTTTGTGGCGGTGGCAGCTGCAAACACTTGTTTGTGGTAGTGTCCGCATGGTGATTTGGAAACAACAAGGAGCGTGTGAGCGGGGACGTGTGTGTGTGTGTTGGTGACATGTCTTTGTTTGGCATGTTGCCAACTATGCTGCCTGGTCCTCTTCAGTGGTAAACCTGGTTACAGTTGAGGTATTACTTACAAAGTCAAATGGTCCTTCCACACCGACAATATTAGGAACGCATGGATGACAGGGACCTCTAGTGGTGGCTGTTGGGTGTTGAAGCCTGGAGCTTTCCTTCTTCTTGTCGAATAGCGCAAAGCCATGTGTCACCAGTCCACTGGTAGAGGTTTGGAATTGGGCGAGACTGGACTCAGCTAGATCCGACTCAACCACACAAATATTTTAATCAATTTTAGGAGTAGGCTAATACATCGAATGTATTGTTTCTCGCCTCACTTTTGTTCAAGCACTGTTGTCTATGTGTATTACTGTACACTATACCTTGGTATTATAGAGGAAGAATGTGTCGGCTTGTATGGAGTGTCTATATCAGTCTAGGTGAAGGAATGTGTGTGTGTGTGTGTGTGTGTGTGTAAATCCCAAATTTGAAAGACAGAGGAGGATAGGTTAGGGCAGCAATTATCTAGGAATTTGAAAGTGGTGATTTTGTGTTTGGGAATATGAAAGTGCGTAGTCAGTATCGATGGAATGTGTGCGAGAATGATAGAGGGAAAGAGAGGAGAGAGGGATGGAGTGAGAGAGAGAGAGAGAGAGAGAGAGAGGGAAAGAGAGAGAGGGAAAGAGAGAGAGGGAAAGAGAGAGGAGAGAGGGATGGAGTGAGAGAGGGAAAGAGAGGAGAGAGGTGGTGTTTCTGTGCTGTCTGGTTGGCCCTGCCTGTGACCGCATCTGTGTGCAGAATAACAATGAGCCTCTTTCCCTGTGTGTTTGTGCGTGCGTATGTGTGCGTGTTTGTGTGTGTGCAGGCGTGCGTGTGCCTGTGTCTCTGTGTGTGTGTGTCTCTGTGTGTGTGTGTGTGCGTGTGTGTGTGAGTGAGTAAACGTGCGTGGCTTTGCCAAGGGCGGCTAATGCTCTATCGGATGTAAACCTGAATTTCTCTAGAAGTGTTCACTCCCCCTCCTCCTCCCTCTTACGTCTACCACTGTCGAGGGAGGAGGAGGGGAGGAGAGTGGACGAGGGAGGGAGGTGAGGAGCGAGGGAGGGAGGGAGGGAGGGAGGGAGGAGATGCAAATCCATGAGGAGGGGGTAAGGACAGAGTGAGGTGGACGGGGGAGTGGAGAGATGTTTAGAAAGAATGATTGTAGGGATGGAGGGTGAGGAGGACAGGGGAAGAAGGGATCTCTCTGTAATAAAGGGGCTTTTGTCTGCCTGCCTCTCTCGCCATGTACCAGGGAGGGAGAGAGGGGAAGGTGGGAGAAGGGAGAGTGTGTCGGCCCGCATGGCGGCAAGTGTGCGTGTCTCGCTCTGCTAGTCAGTGCATCTGTTAACCTAAGCATATGTGTGCCCTTATTTGTCCTGGTACAAAGGTGTAAGCGTGTGTTTGTGTCCATTGGTGTGTGTGTGTGTGTGTGTGTGTGTGTGTGTGTGTGTGTGTGTGAGAAAGAATATGTGAGAGTGTGTTTGCGCTGATGTAGTCATTAACAAAGGGGGGCATTGAGATGAATCAGGCTCCACTCCAGAAAAAAAGAACGCATAAATATTCATTAATACCCTGGCATCTCTCTGTGTCTATCTCTCTCTCCTTCCCTCCCTGTCTCTCTCACTCTCTCACTCTTGCTTTCCATCCCTCCCTGCCTCCTTTAATCTCTCCCCACTCTCTCTCTTACTTTCGCTCTCTTTCTGTCTCTGTCACTCTTTCTCTCTCTCTTCCTTCTTTCCCAAATGTTATTTTGCTCATTCCCTCATTCTCCCTTGATTTGTATGCAACATGCCACCCGCATCGGTTCATTGGGTAGATGGATGGGATGGCAGTGTGTGTGTGTGTGTGTGTATGTGTTTGTGTGTTTGTATGAGAGGGAGAGAGAGGTAAAGATTTTGAGAGAAAGAGAGAGAAGGCTACACACACTCCGGTCGCCTGATACCCCCACCCCGGAGGCTTTTGTCATGTGACTCATGACTTGAGTCAGGTGACTGTGGATCACTGTCACACGTGAGTCCTCCCTGAACAATAAAGCCAAACACACGTACACACACACGCCTAAGCCTGGTGCCTTTTACCTGAACACAACCCTGTGTGGCTGTACCTTAGGGTACTCAATGTGAAAGAGGAGGGAGACACAGAGCGGTCCAGCCAGATTCACAAACTAGAGCCCTGGTTTATGTGTGTCTTAAGGTGAAAGGCAGGGCTACCCTGCCTAACAGACTAACTAAGATCCTGGTGTGAATGTGTCTGTGCTCGGCAGACACACAGAGCTCCCTGCTTGTGTGTGTGTGTGTGCCACAGCCGACTGTCTGCCCGGTGAGACGGCTGCCGCCGGTGTGAGTCTGCGTTCCGCTGCTGCTCATTGGGTGAGTCCTCAGAGCTCTGTTTAATTAGCGTGACTGTGTCGACGTAGCTCATTAGTATGCAAAAGAGGGGTGGTGGGAATTATGCTAATTCGCCGTTCTCACCTCAACGCAGCCGGGGCGATCATGGGTAGCAGGGAATGTGAAGTCAGTCTGACGCACGTGCGCACACACACACACACACACGCCGTGCACATGCAGGCTGATGAAGCTCAGACAGGCATTGCAGATCGCTGTGCTCTCTGTTTGCGGATCAGCTTTTAGACGTCGAAAGTAGCAAGTGATCAGGTGGTGGGGTCTTTCGTTCCTCCAGTCCCGGGTCACGGGCTGCGGTCTGTCTGGTGTGGTGGGAGAGCGGAGAGGCTGTGTGGGGGCAACCAGTGTCTCAGACCCAGTCTGCAGGGGCATCTCTGGGGGGAAGTCTGGAGGCTACTCTGGGCCGTTGGCAGCAGAACAGGTAGATCCGCTGGAGCCTTAGACTGGGTGTATGAGGGAGAGAAAGAGAGAGGGAGTAGGAGAGGAGAGGAGAGGAGGAGAAGGAGAATGGTGTGATTATGTCTGGATAATGCCAGGCTCGTCGTGTGAACCGACTGGCTGATTGTCCAGCCTGTATTGATATGGAGATGCAGGTTGAATGGAGTTGTGGGTCATGAAGAAAGGGTGTGTGTGTGTGTGTGTGGATGTGTGTGTGTGTGTGTGGGGGGGGGGGGGGGGGTGTGTATGTGTGTGTGTATGGGAGAGAGAGGGAGAGAGACCCTCTCTAACCCTAAACCCTATTGTCAGAATTTCAGAAAGTTTTCCCAAATGTGTAATGTTTACTAAAGCTTTTTAGAATATAGGCACATTAATATCAACATATTGGCACAGTGTGATGTAAGTTTTGTCCTTATTTTTTTCTCTCGTTCAGTCTGTCACTGTCACTTCCTCTCTCACACACATTCTTTCTCCCTCCCTCTTGTCTTTCACTCCCTCTCCCCCAACAGACGTTAAGCTGCTCTTAGGCAGCCAATCAGACACCACGTCCGCATTCAGCACACCTACTGCTCTCTGTCTCACCCGAGCAAGGTGTGTCGTGTTCAGTATTATCCTTTGTGCAGTCTGTGGTTCATATGGTGTGGATTCTATCAGTGTTTGGTCAGCTCGACTCATGCAGCCCTTGGGATTCCCTGAACACAATGTTACTGAGGCGCCAACCACCGGCGTGTCCACCTGCGGTCTACGGCTTCTCTGTAGTCTCTCGCTATCCCGCCCTCTCAACTCTCTCTCCGTTTACCCTCCTGTTATCTGCACTCTTCTGCTTTCCCTCTTTCCTTTCCTGCCTCCGGGCCCGTCGCTCCTTTATCCCGTTTTTCATTTCCCCCTTTTCCAGCAGTCTTCCTTTTCCCACAATCCCCCCCCCCCCCCTCCCCTCAGTCCTGTGGCGTAGCTGGGCCGTAAAGGCTCTGCTGGTCTTTTGTTCATCTTGGAGTGTGAGCCGATTGCAGTTTGGCACGGTGCCAACCCCCAGCAAAGAGGCAGACACACACACACACACCAGACACCCATAGACTAAGCTTGTCACATGGCAAATGGCATGGGCTACTCGCTTTCTCACCGTGGTCCACCAAAGCCATCACAGAGAGTATGGTTTGCGACGGAGGATGCAGACTGACCGGGTTAAGGTCAGGGTCTCCTTCACCCACTCAGCTAATCAGTGATCACATTTGATAGTGCCTAGGCTGGATGAACAGACCACGCACACTATGGTGGATGAGACACACACATATAGAATGCATCTCTGCTTTTCACACACACACACACAGACACACAGCATAATTAATGCACTCTTGGAACAGAGACAGTGCATCATGTCAATCTCAGACAATGGAAGACAAAGGTGGGTGTTAGGAGGGGGGGGTGGATGGAGAGATGAAGACACCACAAAGGGGACAAGGATGTGAGGGAAGTGGCTCATTAAGTGACAGCATGTGGCCCAGTCAGTAAATACTGCCTAGTCATTAGCCCATCCTCAGTCAGACGCAAGCACACACGCAAGGGTGCACGCACGCACGCACGACACACACACGCACATAACAACAACTCCATCCGAAAGGAATGAACAGGACTGAAGGTCAGAGGAAAGTAAACAGTCTCAGCTCCTTCCCCTCCAGACTGAGAGATAAGGTCGCAGAGTTGTGAACATGGCTGACACAACATTCTCTGTGTCTGCCTCGCTCTCTCTGGCCATCTCGATATTTCCTGCTGTATCTCTGTCTCTCTCCATCTCTCTCTCTCTCTCTCTCTCTTCTGTTTTCTCTGTCCGTCTCTCTCCTGCTCTCTGTCTCTCTCCCTGTAGAGCACTTTGACCATCTTGGTATGATTTATAAACATAGAAAGAAGTTTGGATCTGTACTCCTACTACCCACACATGCACAAATACACACGTACGCATACACCCACCTGGTCACTGTGGTGCATGAATTTACAGTTTGACGTAACCCCATTCTTCCTATGAATAAGTGATCTACATAGCAACACACCTTCCTAATCACTTGACATGCTTAATGGTCTGCTTAACCAGGTTTCACGACTGAGGATATGCTGTGAGGTGTGTGATGTTGACAGAGGAGGAGGAGGGTGTGGGTCCAGGAGCAGGCATAGCAAGTAGATTGTTGTTGCGTTATTACACAGTGAGTTTGATGTGTGTGTCTGTGTGTGTCATGAGAAGGGAGCGTATGTTTATCAATGGGTCTCTGATAAGCACAGTAAAGCAGGTTAGGTTAGTAACATGTGGACTTCTCTGCTAAACGCTTCAACTTATATTGAAATGAGTCACTCACATATGCATAGTTGTCTTGGACAGAGCCAATCGTGCATTTCTGAGCAGAGCTGGAGCAGAGGTAGAATGAATATTTAAATGAGCATTGCTCCAGTTAGATAAGAGTAATCTGCATGCCAAGCCCAAGGTCTTCTTACCAATCTTCCTACCTCAACTCTGTGCTTGTGTGTGTGTCGTCCTGCAGAAATATGATGCATTGCATCTGGAACCTGCTCTGGCGTTGCCACGGTAACACCCGTCACGCTGGCAGATCCCATGGTGCACACACACGCACACACACACACACACGGTAATGAGAGACTGGGAGACTGGCAGTGTGCCAGGACCTTCTATCTATGCACACACACTGAAATGCATCAGCACCCTTCCCCCTGCACTAGAACATTCTAAAAATACACACATACAAACACACAGACACACACTCATATATCAACTCACACATTACCTCCTATGCCAGCCCTACCAGGATGTCAGCCTTACCTAGATAAAGTGTAAGATAAAGGGTTGGATAGAGATTTAGCTGTTTGGTTTTATGAGAGTGACCGGTTGCAAACACACTCAGTAATCATAGCAGCAGTAGCTCTGAGAAAAAAAGCTCCTTCAGATCTCTGTAGGCAGCCCTTTACTGCTCTCTCTTCTCCTCTTTGTCATTCAGACTGGGAACTGTAGGAGGAGCACACACACACACACACTTTCTCACACACACACACACACATTCAGCCGCTGCCCTAAACCCTCACAAAGGCCCTCTGCTCCCGAGTTTCTCACAAAAAATGACATTACAAAACCAAGGGTCGGTTTGTCCCCCTCCGTGCACACACACACACACACACACACACCTCCCAGACCGAGGGTGAGGATGCGTCCAAGGCATACAGAGCAAAGTATGTGAATACATTTTTTAAGCCTCAGCCCAGCAGCCTCCACCCAGCCTCCATCATCCTCCTTTGCTTCTCCTCTTCTTACCTCCTCCCCACCCCCACCCAGTCTCTAGCACCCTACCACCCTGCCTCTTCCCCTCCCCCATTGTTGACACCCCCCCCCCTTGCTGCTCTTCACATGTAAGCTTGAACCCTTTATCCCCAAACCTCTTCCTCCCCACCTCCCCCCTTCATCCGCCTACCTCACTCTCTCCCTTGCCCCCCATGCCCCACTCCCCACTCCCCAGCAGAGGAAAACAATATCATAGGGCTCATAGTGCTGGAGTTGTCATGGCTTGTTTCATGGAAGCCTGTTCCCTCCCGGTGAGGTTAGAAAACATGCTGTGGCATGCTGGGCTGCAGAGGAGGAGAGGGTTATGAATGACCAAAAAAATCACCTTGACACCTCTCCGAGACTTGCCCTGGTCCGGCTCCCACCTCTCTCCAGGTCGCCTGCCACGGGGATGTCTTTCAGCTCAAACATCACACCCCTTCTAGACAGCCTGCATGGCTCCTTCCCTATTAGCAGATGTGTTTGGAGGACTTTTTGCCATTAGCAATGGCTAGAGATATGACATTGTTTTGTGGTATTGCTGAGAGAGATAGATATATGGGAGTGAGACGGGGCAGAGATAATTGACAGAGAGAGGGGCGAGGAAGAGAGAGTAGGACCCAGAGCTGACTGCAGAGACGTTGTGTCGTGGAAGGAGAATTATGAGTGAATTGTTATATAGGGGGTGGGGTTTTGCTATATGCTAATTTGATTGATGGTTTTAGGAGTGAGACAGAAGGAAGTGTTAAGTAAGTGTGTGTGTGTGTGTGTGTGCGCGTGAGTGTACAGGCTGAGAATGACCTTTCCCTGTGTGTAAAATATGTATGGCATATATGAATGACAATAAGAGCAGGCGTAGGTGTGGCCTTTGACCACTGATTTGCATGAGTTTCTGCAACCATACAGGAGTAAAGCTGGCATTAGAAGAGTGATATGCGGTGGAATTTGAATATTAGGGAATTTGAATTTTGCTGATTGTCACACGGCACACTTATGCTCACATTTAACTTCTGGTGATGGAATATGGCATAGCTCTCTAAACACTGAGAAAGCCATATCTTAACGAGACACAACTCACCAACTGGCCTCTCCCAGTTTCACTCATGTCGGTATGAATGAATGAGAGACAAAATAAGTCAACGTCTTCCAGAACATTAAAAGATGTCTCAGACAACTCACGATCGTTTAGAATTAGCAAGGCAGATGTCCGGGTAATTGGTTGAAGATCCGGATGTAACAGGGAGAGGAAGTGAATGAAAAATGGGTGGATTTCGGTTGTAATTGTTAGGGTACAGAGTTAGGAGTTGGTTAAACTACACATACAATACATGAACCGTTTTGGGTTGCTTGGAGACACAAAAAAAGAAGAGAGAAGGTGGTTAATGAAACTTACCAACACAGATTTGATAGGAGCTCTATGAATGTGTGTGTGTGTGTGTGTGTGTGTGTGTGTGTGTGTGTGAATGTTTAACTGCAGGTCCTGGTTTGAGCTCCCACTTGTGTGTACACTGGCCTGACAGTCTCAAGGTCAATACTGTCATAGATAATTGCAAAACTACAGTCTCTACTCCTCTGCCTGACAGTGTTGAGATTGTGGTACACACACTGCTGCCTTTCTTCTGAGTATTATTCAACTCTTCGTTTATCTCAACACTCACTTCACTTTCATTACAGGATCCGTAATGGATAGGAAACCTACACAGAAGATGATATATGTATGTGTGTATTTGTCTATAGAGAATTATCAAAGAATGGACACTATCCAGTCCATTTACTGGACTGAGCCTGGTTCGAGAACAATTTGGGATCACTATATGTCATGCATATAGAACATCAGCGGGTGGGTGAAGCAAATTGTGAGCTTGTCAGTTCTGTCTTCTGTCTTTAGAGTTCTTGACTCTGTGCCGGTATGTAGTTCTTCAACATGTATACACTCGACATTGGAGAAATGTCAGTTATGCTGCCCTGCCCCAGATCTGGGACTTCTGACCTATATGTGTGTGTGTGTGTGTGTGTGCGTTTGTCAAACTGCTCCCAACTGTATGTCTGTGATGTCAGCATGCCTTCTCTGAAACACCCAGTGTCAGTGAGGTTATCAGGGAGCGACCTACTACCCTTTACCTACCAGGCAAACACATATAGCACAAACTTAGAACATACTCCACTGGTCCAGGGAAAGTCAGCCTACCCCAGGTTAGAATTAAATGTTACTATTTAGTGTTGTTCTGTGCCATTCAGTGACCAGAGTTGTGACCAAAGGCTACTCTCAGAACTGTGCTAATTTGCATGTGATTCGAATGAGTGCATAGGTGGGACATGTACTAAAGTACTTCTACTTTCCCCATTATAACTTTTCATAATACATTATATCACAATGCACATCACATATTATTTGTTCATTTAAAAAAAATATCATACTTTAAACTGTTGGCTGTAGTCTTCAATATATTATGGAATATTGACTTTGTTATCTAATTTCATTGCGATTGGTCACATCAAATCATTTTTGGGCAGAGACCAAGGACTAGTCCACACCCACACACACAGATAAGGGAGTCGGGAATGTAATTGAGGTTGGGAGTTGTTGTTTTTTTGCAGGTAGGGCAATGGTCATTTGTTGTGACACAGACAGACTGCTGTTCTGAAACACACACACATGGACCATAGGACAGCCCAGGGGCTCCCTCAGCAGTGGCCTACTGCTTTGTTCCTGCATTGAAACGTTGGCAGATTCCTGGCCGAGTGCTCGACTGTGTTTACATTGTCCCGCAGTTGTTTAGATGTCTCTTCTCCTGACCTGCCTGTCTGTGGTTGGTCCAGAGGTGTTTTGTTCCATGTGCTGGAACCCTTGTATGTGCAATCAATCAATGCAGCAAAGTATTAAGAGTAACCTATGAGGTTAGAATACAGTTCAGGTTACACACACAAACTGTAATGTAGTACTAAAGTAGGGTGACCAGACGTCCTCTTTTACCCAGACATGTTCTCTTTTTGAGACCTAAAAAATGCGTCCGGCAGGGATTCCAAAATTGTCCGGGATTTTTCACAAACTCAAATCTGGTCACCCTATACTAAAATGTATATTTTATTTATATTTATTCATAGAGAATGGATAGACTATATATTTAATTGTATTTATTTACATTTACTGTTTTATCATTGCAATATTGTGATACTTAAGACAAAGCCTACATTGGTTAACTTGTCGGTTAAACCTCTTTTATTTCAGGTATTATGCAGACTATTATAAAGTCAATCGTTTATTCACCAAATGCAAATAGCCTACTTCTGAGCTTTTGTTCCAACTTCTACCATTTTGGGTCTGGCCCCATAGTTGGCACTGTCAGAGGAAGTGGTGAATTAGTTTCCTGCGCAGTTCCACAGAACACAGAGAGGAGGAGGGGTGTGCAAAGAAGGTTAGCCAGCGATTGAAGAAAATGGCGATCATGCAGGACGAATGCCTCCCTTCATAGATGCTGCAAATGCGTTAAATTTCTTTAGCCTTACAGCCGGCTTTCATTTCCACTCTGTTGCACTTTAAACTTTATGAGGTAAGACTCGTTTTTAGATGTCTTTTCTTAACATTGAGTGTTGCTTTTGTCAAGAATACGAGTTACGCAGCTAGCTGAGCGGGCGGTTGAGATGAGCTTGGGGTTGCGTAGTTTAGTTTGCCTGCTGAAATGTGTTGTTGGCCATTAAGCTAACGCGTACAGTACACTGCAACATCTAGCTAGTTGTGAGTTGCACAGATAAAGAAACACATGTGAATGGTAGTAGTAGTTTCTTCTCATTCGATTGCTATACAATGGAAAGGTTTGCGAGTATAGCCAGCATTTTATTTGACCGTGCGAATGACCCGGTCTGAGACTTACAGTAACTACTCTAGTACTAACAGCTAGCTAACGAACCAAGCTATGCTATTGCCCCCTAAATCGCGTCGCTAGCTAGTCTACGTTTTTTTGCAGTATTTAATGTGACGTTATGCTTGCAAAGTCCTCCTAGCACTATGCAGCTTTTATAGATATTTATATAAAACACTACAATGTTAGCTCTTAGGTAGACTCATGTTATGGTAAAATAATTCCTATTTTAATCTCCGCTGGCTTCCTACCAAACGGTGTCGTTAATGTTGAGGGGAGAGTGCATTAGGGTCGCTAAGCGATGGTACAAATTTCCCCACTCAGTATCTGTGGTTTTTCTGTTTGGTGGCAATGGTTCTGAAACAGTCCAATTCTATGTTACAATCATTCAAGGGTACGGGAACGACCACCTTCATCGGTAGGCTAGCAGCGGTGCAGCCACGGTCGGCGTTCGAAGCTTGATCTCTTGACTCAAACCAGTACTTTTAGCATGCTAGCTACAGTAGCAGTTAGTGGATAGCAAGTAAGCTAGCTAACAATTCAGGATTTGTGCGCACTGGCAAGTTGACACCCTCTGTCGGTATGCTTGATATTTGTACTGCTAGCGATGATTTGACCTATCGTACAATTAATGAATTCTTGTTCGTTCCGAGTACTGTATACAAGCATATTCGAATATTGACTAAATTGTTTGTAATTTGCTTGCTAGCTATATCATTCTCCAGCCGTGCACAAATATCTGAGCCGAGGCCATGTTAAGCTGCAAGCCTGTCAGCTGGCTGGATAGTTAATGGCGACGAGGGAAGCGGACTTAAAGCATCTACCTTGAATTCTCACCTCAGACTAGGCTACCGTAGGCATAGGTGCAAAGAGAGAATGCCTCAGTAAAAACACTGTGGTAACTGCCTTCAGTTTTGTTAGGGTTAGACCAAGTGTTGAGGTTTTGTAGGCGAAGTTAACGCTTCAGCACAATTTGCAAGCATTGCAGCATTTACATTTATTTGCCATTACGCCAGTCAATTGCTGTCCCTTTTAGTACATATGGTTATTGATGTCTTAAGTCTTGTTTCAAATCATTCTGCAACGTTCTAAACGGTTCGAGATATCCATTGCGCAATGTTGTCAGTCCTTAAATATGATTGGAATTTTTTTTTCTTTTTTAGAGATTTGGAATTGGAAGCTGTTGCCACCAAAGAAACTGAAGAGTTAAAACAGGTAAGCCTAACTCCCCCCCCCCCCCACTGCTTTCACCTCCATGTATGAACTATTGATCTGGCTTCTTCTATGGCATTTTGTGTTTGTGGTTTGTGTGTGTGTGATACAGAGCGAGGGAGTGAAAGAGAAAAAAAAAATGTGATGGCCTGTGTGTTTATGCCCTTCTGGCCTTTTCTATTTGGGGGGTGAGTGTGTATACTGGAGTCTGCTAGCAAAGCCGCATCAGGGCAGCTGCTGCTTGTGTAAGCACATGCAGTTCCGTTTGAATTGAAGAGCCCAGGCTCAAAGTGCAGAGTAAGCTGTGCCGTTTTAAAAACGCTAAATGAAAACCGTCAAACTTTTTTTTTTAATTAGTATTCTTTTTCAAGGGCTGTTTGTTTAGCTCATTGTATTTGTACAGTATTTCCTGAGACAAAAAGCACCCCCCTACCTGTCCACACACACACACCCACACCCTAAAATTAAAGTGTTATATAGCCTCTTTAATGTGAAATGAGGCTCTCAAACCTCCCCAATAACTTTCCTCTGTTCCTTGTAGTAGTTAGTTTAATCCTTAGTTTGTAGGATAAGTTCATTAATAATTCTCAGTTCAGCCTAGCAGTATTTGTTCTCTGTCATAATACAATCAGGTTGATGATACTGCATTGTGTGGTTGATGGGCTTATTACTTGTCAAAATATTTGACGTTTCTAGTCCATTCCTGTTCCCAGCAGTGGTGATCATGTTTCGATTTTTTGGAGCACTTTACTTTCACTTTCAGTCAAGTCAATACTATGACATGAACCATTCCCTGAGCTTGATGGTGATTTGTGAGATGATCTTTCCACTTGTACAATATTAATCACAACTTATTTCTGTAACACTGTGTTGGTGTAGTCAGTCATTCTTTCCTTGTAGATGTGACCATTGCCCCGTGACCATATAAAGCCACGCCTATGAAATACCAGAGAACAGGCTGTAAACAAAACACTCCAGTCATTTCCTCAGAGTACTGCTTTAGGGTGTCACTAACTGATGTCAGTTTCTTAGTGCAGACATTGGCAGTCAACTAGCCATTGTTTAGGCTACTTGAATCTAGTCTGTAGCTTGGAGCCCTGACTCCCACAGTTTCCTGGGTATTGGCTACCTTGTTTACACAATTGAGCCAAGCTGAGCTATAGGCTACATGTCCACCACAGCTGCAAGAACAGCGCTGATAATAAAAAAAAAAGGGGCAACATTAAACGGAAAGATCAAGACTTTTCATGGTACCTTCGGTTCAATTTAGCACCACCGTGTGAAAAAGACAAGCCCCCACCCCCCCAAACACACCCACACACACAAGCTCCTGCTCCCTAGACCCGACCTCTCTTGTGTGGAGGTTGACTCCTAGTGTCTAGCCTGGTCCAGGCCGTCAGCTGTGTCGGCGGTGCTGATTGTTGGCCACTCATAAACAGATGCCTTGGCCTTTGTGTGTGTTTGCTCTGGGAGGCCCCGGCTCTGTTGTTGAGCCGGCCATCTGCTGAAGCACTTCAGGCACCTAACCCTGGGGGAGGGGGATGGTGGGAGGGGGATGGTGGGAGGGGGAGGGGAGGCTGACTTCCCTTCCTAACAGCTCCTGGAGGGAGGGGAGGGTGGTGGGTGACGTGATGTAGATGTCCTGTTGCGCTTTATCGTTTGGGAACCACCGACTGAGACGGGTCCCATGAGTCCTCGTGAGGACATGACGGCCCAACTGGAATTGAGTACATCCTAGACAACTGTCAAGTCCTGTAACTCGATTGGTCCAGATATTGGCATTAACCTTAAGGAAAACGGTTACGGAACGAATGATGTATCTTCTATGGTGTCATCGTAGCCATTTTATCGTGAGAGTTTTGGTTCTGTTTTGCCTGTGTGATTTTGTGCTAGGTTGCAGGTGCTCATGATGGTTGGTGTGTATGGCCATGACTTAACATGAGCAACACGTGGGATGGCACGGTTCGCTGTGGGCTGTGATTTGGTGAGCGTCTCTAGTGGGAGAGCTCTTTGAGCGTGTGTGTGACCCACAGAAGTGATTGTCTGTTTATAGGGTAGTAATTCAGCGCAGTAATCCTGTAAGGAGATTAGCAGCAGCTTTCTCCTGCTGTCTAATTGGCCTCCCTGCTGAGTTCATGTCACTGAACTAGACTGACCAGGAAGTTTTTTGTGCTGACCACCTTCCAAACGGCACTGACCAGACTTGTGGTGACTGACCGGCCACGGTTCTGTGCCTTCTGACTGTTATCCTGCTCTGTTGATACGACTGTGCTACCAACCTGGACCATTACAGTACTGGCCATGGATTCAGTAGCTGCTCTCTGTATGTCACAACTTTCATCTGGGGCTGTGTTGAGACCATAGCTTTTAAGTGTCGTGTTGTGGAAATCAATGACAGGGACTCACTGTTCTGAGTCCAGCTACCCCAGAAGAGTGCAGCCTCGGTAGGGTACACAGAGTAACACCTCCCCTTGATCTCACCTTCCACAGGGAACCCACCCACAGAACGAAGAACAGTGGATGGAAGAGAGAGAGAGAGAGTGAGAGAGAGAGAAGCGTAAGAGAGTGAAGAAGCAGAATAAGACAACATAGAAGACTGGTCAACAGGTAAGGAGCGCCAAAGGGTCGAAGGCCAATCTCTGCCAATGCAAGGCCTTATATATCCACCATCCGGTTGCATGTCACGTCGCGTCCTTATGCCCGCCTCTGTTGTGACGTTCTGTGTCAATGTGGTTGACAGTCTGCGCGGTAGCCTTGCAGCCCCGAGTCCCCCTACCGCAGCAGAGTAGTAGGCCAGTCAGTGGGTGACCTGAACTAAGCTGAGCAGTGTATCAGTGCCATGTTTCCACTCAGGCCTGCTGTGGACACGCTGATAGGCCAGTGCAAGTCTTTATCTGTGACCTTGTCTCCTCAGGCGCCATGCCAGGTTGGTTACTGTTTACTCCCCCTGGTGTGGCCAGGGAGCCCGGTAATACGATCCAAGCCGTGGTCTAGTAGTGAGAAGGGAGATTGGAGTCTTGGGAGAATCAGGTGGGCTGGTGCTGGAGTAAACACGTTTCTCTTTTAAGTTTCGTGGTCTGGGTTCCAGTCCCTGCCTTACCACTAGAAGGGGGTTATGGAGGGACCCCCTGGCTGCTCTGAGACCAGCAGCTTGGGAACAAGGCTTATCTCATTCCCCCAGCTGGTCGGGGGTCCTCTTCATCCAGAACGCTGCTATAATCAGAGAAGAGAACCTGGGGAGACCTGCACGCACACAGACGACCACACACCCTCCTATAGAGGCCCCGTAGCCATGTCGGTCTGTGGAGCTTGTCCTTTCTGATAGGAGTGGTCATGGTTGGACAGAGAGAGATGGAGGCATAAGATCTGATAGTGATGTGATGTTCAGCTAAGCCTGGCCCAGAGGAATTGCCTTTTTCAGGATGTCACCATGACTACAGTTTTCCTCCTTGACAACAACAACTGTTCAGAATCCTCTGGATTCCGAATGTCAGGAGAATTCCCATCACAATGACGTCATCACGTAGTCGGCCTCGCGTAGTGACGCACGTGTTTGCGCACCAGCGGTGTTTGCCGATGTCGTCCCGCTATCCTATGCGCTAGCTTGTTGGCTTAAGCTCAAGATTTCTCTTGGTTGATGCAGCGCGGCCAAGAAAGAGAACGTGTTTCAGCAGGACCCACCAGTCCATTCCTCAACTAACAGCCCTGCTGCACTCTGCTTTCAACCAACAGGGAAGTAGATCCACTTGAGACACAATAAAAAAAGCTCTCCCCACCCAGTACAGTAGTTATACTCCACCCTCCATAGACTGTGTATATCTGCCAGCCTCAGAGAGCAGGGTGCACACTATATAACCATAGACTGTCCTGTTTGAGTCATTGTTTGAGGCTCGGTGAATCACAATGGTTGTTTACATAAGTCTCCCTGGAAGGCAATTAAGTTCCGTATACCTGTTCTATTCTGTTCACCGCTATTCTCATCTCCCTCCTGCTCGTACTGTCTTTGTTGGTTTTTATATTCTGCTGTTGGTCTGCCTGCAGGAGGAGGTCAACAGATATGGATTTTTGTTGTGTGAGCTGTCCTGGTTTTCGAGTTCAGTTTAGTACTCCTTCTCAGCGGTGCTCTCCTGAGTCGAGTCTCCCCCCCCCCCCCCCCCCCATCAAGCCTGGATCCCGCCATGAGGGGCCTACCTGCAAAGCCCCATAAACACAGAAGCAAGCAGGCATGCGAGTGAGCTAGCTAGCGAGTGTAATTTGATAGGTTCGAAGTACTCTTTTTTTTTTTTTTTTCTTCTTTTTTTTTGATCGCACCGGGAAATAACCTCATTATTTCTCGCATGTTAAGAAAAGCTCCAGCAGCATTCCTTTCGAGCCATCAGAAATGACTGGCAGGTCAGGAACTTTTTCTCCTCTCTTCCCGCCTATTGGCTCGTGTTCTCTCTCTCCCTCCCCCCTTTCCCCCCGGTACTCGCTCTACCTCGGCTTTGCCGTGCACCCTGCCCCCCTCCCTCGTTCTCTCTCTTCGTAAGATGACACCCTCTGTCTGAGAGGCAGTCCTTGAGGTTCTTATGAAAGCCTGACTGTGAGCAGGAACACACTGTACTCCTGTGTGCTGCGCACACACACACACACACACACCATGACCAGCTACTCTGTATTTGTTGTTGCACATCTCTTCCCCCTCTCTCAGGAATTTCCTCCTGTTCCTGACTGCGGGAGGTCGGGCCTGCCGTGTTTCCCGTATTCGACCTCCTCCTCCGCTGTCTGTCATAGTGCTTTCTTCATCTTTCTGTCTGTGGTTTTCTATCTACTATTGATATCCCGGGTTAATAGTTTAGCGGCGTGTCCCTCCTCCTGCAGTCAGTTTAGTCCGGGCCTTTCCCTGTACAAGTTCCAATCGAAGACGGTGTCCGCAGTTGTCGTGCTAAGATTATGTCCTTCTGTGCAGCGCTCTGAACAGGCTAGCTAGCACAGTTGCTATTTCAGCCAAGAGGTTATAAATAGTGTTGTGTGCGGCTGTGAGCAGAGCTAACGTTGCTAACCTGCACAGAGAAAGGTCAGAACTCGCACACAAACAGGACCGTCATCTCACTCTAGAACATTCTCTACGTTTTGGTTTCTCCTGGTTTCCTGCCATTTAAAAAAAAATATTCTGAGAATTATCCTCAAGCAACACTTCACTGTTGTTCTCGTTCTCTCTCTCTCCCTTTGCAGAGCAAGGCACAGGATGAAAACTGTAGTTTAAAGATAAATATTAAAGGGAGGGATAAAGAGAGACAGAAGTAGTTGCTGCTAGCGCTGTTGTTTCTGCTTCAGTAAGTCTGGTCCTGTTCCTGCCTTGTCAGTGTTGAAAGCGATTATATAGGCTTTTCCGCTGCTATATTAAGCTGTATCTGTACTTTGTGATGTGATGGAAATAGGCTCAGTGCCTTGTAGAGACAGGACAAACAAGTGTTAATGAGGCAGTTTACAACTGCTACAATGGGATTGAGCACAACAATGGTAGGCTTACTAGGAGAGTGTGCCCTCCACAGCCAGTTCCTGACGGCAGCCATTTTGAATGAGCATTGCGTTGTGGTTGTCGATGAACATGGGGGACGAGTTCTCTCCTCAGTAAACCACAGCTCTCTCTTACTAGTGTACCAGGATGAGATTTATCCTCGCACTTTTCGAATCCAAAAGTATTTCTCACACAACGTCAAATCGAACAGTCTTTATCTTTTGGGCTTATTTTCTTTGTGCAGTCGGACACACACACACTTTTTCCTAAGAGGGTTTGTTGCCATGGAGAGTTACTGCCTGCCCGAAGCCTGTCAGATTCATACATGTCATCCCCCTTCTGCAGCCCGGCCCGTAGTTGCCCCAATACCCCCAAACCTCTCCCCTACACACCATAGTTACCCCAATACCCCTACACCCCACACAGTGTGGAAGGAAGGGCAAAGAGGAGAAGAGAGAGAGAGAGCGAGAGGAATGTGAGTCCATTTGGCTGTGTCCACCCACACCTGTGACAGTAATGTTTATCTCTGCTCTGCTTTGGGAAGGGAGCCATGTTAGCGTGCAGACACACACAGGGTATTCTGTTCCTCTGCTCGAGGAGTGGAATTACCAGACCCCTGCTTTCCATCTCACTCTGCTGAGGAAGATCGCTATCACGCCACGGATACCCCTATTCTGTACTGCCTGCCGTGGCACAGAACAGGCAATCCTCACATTATTTCATGTCTTGATTGGGTCGTGCAAGTGTTGAGGACTTCCAACCAGACACAAAGGGCTTTTTATTCCTTTTAGCGCATAACTAACCTCGGTTTTTTTTTCTCCTTCTTCCTTCTCTTCTTCATCTCTTCAGTGCCAGAACATATCAAGTGTAGGCAAAGACCTGAACCTTGGCCTGACAGTCGAAACCACATCCCCCCTCTATTAAACCCAGACGTACACGCACACACCAAACACACACGTCCCAGCGTGCTCAGCAATGCCAACGGGGCTCCAGCCAGCTGCCAGCCTCTGTGCCCGCTCCGACAAGTCCCACTCCCTTTCTGCTGACCCTTGAGGGCCCTGACCCCCTGACCTGTGACCTCTTGACTGTCGCCCTGGGAACCAGAGAGCAGCTGCCCTCCACACAGCCAGGGGGCGCCCTGAGGGCCAGCGAGGGAGCGCAGCAGCGTGCCTCTCTCACAGGTAGACACACACACACACAGCCTTCGCTGTAGGCGCTTTGAATCACTTAGACGCAGACCTAGACAAGACCAAAGATACAGCTGGAATGCTCTACTTTTATTCCTTCCTTCCTCATCTTGATCTGTCTGTATCTCTTTGTATGGTTGCACTGTTTGTCACTGTACCCTTGACATCTTGCACTCTTCTCTGTAACCTCCCCCTTTCACCCCCCGGCCTCCGTCTCTCTCTGCAGTGTGATGATCTTCCCTCTCTTGTTTCCTAGGCATGGCTCCCATTCGGGACTCGGTCAGCCACTCCCCTAACCAAACAGGTGACTACATGAATGTGTGCTTCTCTTCCCTGCCCCCCCCCCCCCCCCCCCCCCCGCTCATGGGCTATACACCATCAATGTTAGTCATAAGGCTTCTCAGGACTAAGCCTGTTGTCTTGCATCCTTTTGTCTTCATACGAAATTCCTCGTGTTTGCGTGAACAGGTATCTAGCAGCGTTGAATAGTGTACGCAGGGATTTTGGGTTGACTGTTGTCGGTCAAAAAAACTCCAGTCTGACCTTGGTGACGATGTTGTAGTCATGGCATGTCTGGAGGGGGGGGGGGTACAAGAGTGGCAGAGGAATGAGGGAGCAAATAATTGGCAGCCGTACAGAAAAACACCCAGGGACAATTGGCAGCCATCTTGTGTGTGTGTGTGTGTGTGTGTGTGTGCGCATGCCAGAGAGGGGGATGAAGGTTTTTTTAACAAACTCAATCACCGGGCAGAACTATGTAGCTGGCCAGAGAAGAGAAGGGCCCATCTTTTATGCCTTACGACTAGGAACCAGGAAGTGGTTCAGTATGATGATGATGCTGTTGTTGGGAAATTAGCCAGGAAGACCCAACAAGACAAATGAGCTAGCAGGCACTCCTCTCCTCCCCTTCTCTCTTAGCTCCCTCTTGGCCGTCCCTCCCCCATCTCCTTAATGTCCTCCCTCTGTCTCCCCCCCCCCCGTCCCAATCCTTTGGCAGGCAGGTAGATCACGCTGCGGAAACAAAATGGTGGCAGCTGTGTCTGGGTCGGGGGCCGGCTGGCGAGACTGGGAGGGTGGGCAGACAGACATATGCAGCATTGCTATAGCAATATTCTTTCCCCCCCAAAATATGTCTAAGCATTGGGATGCTGTTTAGTCTTGTAAATGTACTTTATGCGTTCATATTGTTTTGCTTCACTGCTTGAAGAAAACCATACGCTACCAATATTGACTCCCTAACCCCCCCGCCCCACACTTTGTCTCTGCTCTCCCTCCCCAGGTTTAGATCACCCAGGTCTGGATTCGCAGTATGAGAATTCTCCCTGGAGCTCTAGTTCTCCGTGCAGCGACAGCAACAGTAACTGGGGGAAGGTTCTAGTGGACGGCTGCAGCGACAAGACCTCCCCCGTCTGGCCCTCCATCTCCGGCCCCGCCTCCGGATCCGGCTCTGGCAGCGACCCGGAGCTCGCCTCAGAATGCATGGATGCCGATTCCGCCTCTAGCTCGGGCTCAGAGAAAAACCTCGCCATGATGGCTTCCTCCGCCGCCACCGTCAACGGAGACAGCAACGGGAACCGACAGATGGTCGTTGGAAACGGCGGCAGCAGCAACAGCTCCCACCACTCCTTGGCCGGCGCCGGCAGCAATAACGGGGACGTGACGGGCCCCTGGGGCCTCCCCAACGGCTCCACGCTAAGCACAGGCCCCAACACGGACGGCTCGGCAGGGAAGATGGCCGTCGACGGTGGCCACGGCAACAAGCTCAACAGCGCTTGGGGCGCCCCGGGCCCCTGCACCAATCACGGTGCCTGGCCAGGAATGCAGAACAATGGGCTCAACGGCCCCCACAGCCTTGTGGGTAACGGTGGCGGTGTCCAGCGTGCTCCAGACACCCAGGGTTTAAACGCTAAGCTAGGCCTGCAGGCTCCCCTGGGCTGGGGGGGCATGGCCGACAGCATGGAAGAGCCCGAGGGCAATGGTACAAACAAGGTGTTGGGCAGCAGCAACAGTGGTCAGCCTAACCTTAACACTGAAATGAATGGACCAAATAACACTACTACTACTAACACCATGACCTCTAGTTTACCAAACTCTACTGGTTCGGTGCAGATGAGCGAGCCCGGCTCAGGCCTCGGCTCCTGGGGCGGCGGAAGTGGTGGGGGACCCCATGCCCTCCCCAACGGTGCCGCTGTTTCCCAGCACTCCCACGGCGAGGGGGCTTTCGGTACGCCCTGGGGGGGCACGACCTACCCCGGAGACAAGGGCTCCAATGGAGACACTGTGAACCCCAACCCCTCCCTCCAACAGGCTGCCTCCCCCCAGCCCTCTGCTGCTGCTGCTTATAAAAGTAATAATAACAACAACGCTGGGCCTGGCCCTCGCTGGGACTCCAGCCCCACTAACCCCCCCACACAGAATCAGTCCTGGGGGGGCGCCTCCACCCCTGCCCCGGCAAACGGGATGGCTCCCCCCGCGGGCCTCCCTCGCCCCTGGGGGAGCAGCGCCTCGTCGTCCTCATCCTCCTCCTCTTCCTCCTCCAATACTAAGGCCTCGAATGGAGAGTGGAGCGCCCCGCCGCCCGGCAGCTCTCAGCATTCCAGCGAGATCAGCGGCCGCAAGGGGGGCACCAACGGCTGGAAGAGCCTCGAGGATGACGCCCTGGCCATGGGTGCGGGCGGGACGCAGGGCCCGCAGAGCGGGGTCGGAGGCTGGGGCCGATCTGGCGGCAGCGAGGGCAGCGGAGAGAGCTCCGGAGGCCGCAGCTCGGACAGAGACGGCCAGCGCCCCCGCCGCAGAGCCCCTCCCGCCGGGCCCCCCCCCGTTCAGCCCACCGTCGGCCGCGTCGATGTGGACCCCCGCGTCCTTTCCAACACCGGCTGGGGTCAAACCCCCGTGCGCCAGAACACCTCTTGGGATGTGAAGCCTGCTCCAGTACCTGCTCCCAGGATGGAGGAGCGCAAGCCCAGTAATGGAGGCCCTGGTTGGGGCTCAACTGGCCAGTCAGTCCCCTCCCAGCCCAGCAACTCAGGGGGTTGGGGAGATGGGCCTGGAGGTCCAGGCAAAGACTCACCAGGGTCTGGCTGGGGGGAACAGAAAACCTCAGCTGGCTGGGGAGAAGGCAAAGCCCCTGGGACCTGGGAAGATGGCCCTAACTACAACAAGAGCAATAACACCTGGGGAAACAACAACAAGGAAGACAGGTCCAACACCTGGACCAATGCTCCCAAGCCCAAGCAGGACTGGGGTGCCCCCTCTGGCGGGGAAGGCTGGGGTGGAGGTGGAGGCCCCAGAGGAGGTGGAGGGGGTGGCAACAATCACTGGGAGCCCCAGAAGAGTGCAAGTTCTGGAGGCTGGGACGCTGACAGCGACCGCTCAGGGACTGGATGGGGCGAGCAGCCCAGGCCCAACAACAACTGGGGAGGCAGCGGAGGGTCCAACAACCCTGACCAGGGCAACGCTCCCAACTCCGGGTCTGGCTGGGGGGAACCCGCAAAACCCGTCTCCCAGAACAACCAGGGGTGGGGGGAGCCCTCCATGAAGCAGCCCAACCACACACCTCAGAACTGGGGAGACGCCCCCAAACCCTGCCCCTCCAACGAATGGGGAGGAAAGGGTCCTGATTGCAACCCAGGCCCGGGCCCAATGTCGAGAGGCCCCCCAGGGCCCCAGACCACCAACCCTGCCTCTGTCAAGCCAGCTGGCTGGGTGGGCGGGCCCGTCCCTCCCTCCCAGAAGGAGGAGGAGTCTACTGGGTGGGAGGAGCCATCCCCTGAGGCAGTCCGACGCAGGATGGAGATAGACGACGGGACTGCAGCCTGGGGAGACCCCAACAAGTACAGCGGAGGAGCCGTCAACATGTGGAACAAGAACAACCAATCGGAGCAGGGGGGCATGAGTATGAACACCCCCCCCCAGCCCCAGCCTCAGCCTCAGCCCCACCCCCAACCCATGCAGCCCCTGCCTCCTCAGAACATCATGACTGGCAAGGACAAGAACTGCAGCCCTAGTAAGTAGACTTTAACATACGCACAGACTCTGCTCAAAATGTATGAGCTGGTATAGGCAAACATTTGCTCGTTATGTGAAGTGTATTGGCAAAACTTTCTCAGTTTAAATTTAAACTGAGTCAGATTCTGTAACCTACACGTGAACTATGTACTGGTTACCTATATGTATACACGATGCTGGTACATTCAGTTGCACACCAATGTAAACACACTCGCTCACATACAGACGTTTTCTCATCTTCCCGCGTGTGTGTGTGTGTGTGTTGAGGGCTTTTTGTAAAATGCAGGTTGAGTCATCCTTCTGGAATGTTCTGAACATCGATTTTCGCTCTCTGTGCTGCTGGTGCAAGTGCGGGCAGAAACACAGGCTTTTGTCTGTCCTGAAAGGGAGAGAGTTCCAGAGAGGCGAGAGAGAGAAAGAGAGCGAGAGAAAGACAGATGGACAGGCAGACAGACATGGAGAGTTCCAGAGAAAAAGTGTGTGTGTGCGCAATTGTGAGAGAAAGGGGCAGGGAGAACCAGGGCCAGCCCTCCTGCGCATGTCCCCAGTGGTAAGCTATAGAGATGTCGTCAGAGGCCTGCATTACTGAACTCTCCCCTCCAGTTAGATGAGATTTACAGTTTCATTTTGAAGCACAGTGGAATGACGGTAGGCTCCTGCATGGACATCAGACATCTTTTAAAAAGTGGGAACACTTCGAATCCAAGTTATAGCTATTTAGAGACTAGAAAGTGAGAACAAGCATCCCAGTCTTGCCCCTGGGTTGTTCGGGAAGGATATTGGGGGGACAGGTTTGTTATAGTGATACTCGGGAAGGGGGGGGGGGGGGGGTGTAGGTCACATGTTTGACAGCAGAGAGGATGGAGAGCCAGGATCAAGGCTATTTATACTGAGAGGTATCCCTGGCATGTTCCTTACGTCACCAGATGGAGAAAGTGTAAAGTACTGGGTGGTCGGCTGTAAGCAGAGCCCTAGACACCACACGCACACACACACCCCTTACTCTGAATAAACAAAGCTTACATAAGCTTCATGGTTTGATAGGGTTCCCCAGGGCTCCAATCAGGGCTCACTCCTACCAGCCAATCCCAGAGCCAGAGCAGTTCCTCTGAACTTTTAGAAATGTTGAGCTGGAACATAAGCTGTCAATGACGGCTGCTTCAAACAGTTTCTACATGAAACCACTGTCTAGGCAACACTTTTAAATGATTGTGGTGTTGAGTCTGTCCCTCTTCAGTGTAGCAACAGCCGGGGTCTGATGGTGTGTGTGTGTGTGTGGGACAAGTAGTCTTGGACGAGCAGGGACCTGCTGGCAGATTCCCCACATGTAGTCTTCCTTCCTCTTCTCAGCTAGCAGCATGAGAACATGTGTTGACACCCGAGCATGGTTGCGTGTCTCTCTGGTGCTCTGACAGGGTCCGCACAGGATGGGACTGTTCTAGCCTCCTGCATCTGACCCAGGGAGGGCAGGAGAAATCTGCTCCACTTGTTCGTCCACACACATGACCTCTCGTCTACCATCTGCCTCGCGTTTGACAGCGATGGTTTTCTGTACATTGTCGTTTTTAGCGTTGGTTACTTTATGTAAATGAGTGTGTTGTAAGTGAATGTGTGTCTCCCCCACTCTCTCCCTTCCAGGCTGGGCTGAACCATACGGAGGGCCCCAGAAGGGGGAGTCCTCGTGGGGAGAGCCGGCTGGCCCTCCAGTGTCTGTGGACAACGGTACATCGGCCTGGGGCAAGCCCATGGATACCTCCTCCACCTGGGAGGAGCCGGGCTCCGGCTCTGGAAGGGACAGGGACAGGGAGAGGGAGAGGGAGAGGGACAGCTCCAACACCTGGGGAGGAAGCTCCGGGCCTGGGACACACAACCACCACAAGCCTGGTGGGTGTTCTGGCGCACATGTACACAAACACAATTATGGCTGGAAGTAACGGGGGGGGTGTATGTGTATTTCCGCACCTCCTTTTGGACTTGTTTTCCGCTCTGTTCTGACTCTCCATCCTGCCGTGTGTCTGTGTCCCAGGAGGAGTGAAGCCTATGGAGCGCTGGCACGGGGAGGAGGTGTCCATGGGGGGCTGGGAGCCTGAGGAGGAGGTGGAGATCGGCATGTGGAACCCCCCCAACCAGGACAACAGGGAGCAGAACAGCTGGAACTACATGAAGAAGGTTCCTCCCAAGGTAAGCTTCTGATGGCCCCACCTCTGATTCTGGTCCACCAATGAGACGTGTCGTTGAGTGGCCGGCTTGCTTGTGGTTGGTTGAGGTTGGCGTGGTCGCTCTTTAGAGTGTGGGACCCTCTGTCATATTCACTTGTGGTTCTCGGTGCGTGTTCCAGATGAACAAACCAGTGAGCAAGCAGGAGGACACCTGGATGAATCCGTTCGTCAAGCAGTTCAACAACATGAACTTCTCTGTGAGTGTCGCATGTGCGCACACACACACACAAACAAACATGTACACACTCGAATACAGTCGAAAAAACTGGTGTTGACGTTTGTTTTTTTTCTCATCCACAGAGAGACTCCCCTGAGGACTCCATGAAGAGCAATAAGATGGAGATGGGTGGAGGTGAGGCTAGGGATTGTTCTACCATAGGAACCACTGAACCAAAACACCAGAAGCAGAATAGACTGTCACCTTTAACTCAACAGCACCATTGCATAGCTAGAACCACAACAACAATCTTCCAACACTGTGGGGCTTATCCCCAGGCTAGAGGAATGGTACCAGCGTCTCTGGAGAGCTGGGGGAGGGGCTACGGGGGGGTGCCTGGCTGTAATACGGTGTGCGTTGTGCCCTCCCAGGGATGATGTCAGACAAGCGCATGGATGGAAGCATGGGCGAGTACAACGGCGTGATCGGCAAGACCCCCGGCTCTCGCCACCAGATCCACAAGGAGGCGTCCATGGAGCGCAGCCCCTACTACGACAAGGTACGGACACGCAGCCATGTTGGTGTTCCTGCTGCAGCACGGCTGTGTGTGTGTGGCGATGGTTTCTGGCTCCGCGTTGCCCCCAAGTGGTGGCAGAGTGTACTGCACGTTGCCGGCCACTGAGCGTCGTCACCCTGCGAAGCGGAACGGTCATTGTTTTAATTGCGTGACGAGCAGTGTGTCGGAGCCATGGGTTTGCCCGTTTGTAATTGGTTCCCCGTCGCTCAGCTAGCCAGTTATACTTGAAGTGCCCTGCCTTAGCACAGGGGTTTGGCTTGACTGCGTCGAGCTGCCACTTTTCCCTGCTGCTTTACTTTAATACTGCTCTTCCTTTCATCCCTCTTCCTACCTCCCTGTCCGGCCATCTCTTCCTCCTCCTGCCTTGTCTGTTCTTCTGGCTGCCGCTGTGCCTCCTGTCCCTCTGTGCTTGCCGTCCGCCTGGCTTTGCCTCCGCAGCGCTCCCTGTCCCCTGCTGCTTACGATAGCTCCGCTTCCGACGAGCTCTCCTCCAATCAAAGCATGAGCTTTTCCCCTACCAACACTGCTCAGCCTATCCCCTGTCACGGCTCCGTGCAGGCTCACGCTCACCCTAGCTCTGGGGCCGGTAGGCAGGTGAGTGGCTGTGAAACACTGCCGTCTTGTGTGTGTGCTCCCTTGTAAGCGGCAACGGATGTCTTTTTCTTTTTTTGGAGCTTGCTTTCACAGACCGGACCAGAGGTCTGTCAATGTGGCATTAACGCGTGTGTGGTGTGTTTCCAGAATGTAAACCCCATGTTCAGTGGCAGTACTGCAGCACAAGGCCGAAACGGCCCCCAGCCCCCGGCCCAGTCCCTCAACTCAGCCCAGCCCAACCTCCGCAACCAAGTGCCTCCACCAATCCTGCCCTCTCAGGTAAGACACTCTCACACACAGAACACTGGCGTTACCCATGCTGTTTGATTGAACACATCGAATGCCCTCCATTGTTTCCATATACTTATTTTATTTTTCCCTTTCTCCTCTAGGTCCCTCCATCTCTTTTGAAGTATCCCAACAGTAACGGTCTGAACCCCCTGTTTGGGCCACAGCAGGTGGCTGTTCTCAACCAACTGTCCCAGTTAAACCAGCTGTCTCAGCTCAACCAGATCCAGCAGTTACAGGTTGGCTTCCTTTTGACATCTCATGGTTTTTGTTGAAGCCTTCTAGCGATTAACTGGATGCTGACTTGACGACTGCTAGTCCTGATTCATCTTCCATCTCTTTCACCCCGTGTCCCCCCCCTTTCTCTCTCTCCCTCCCTCCTTCTCTTTCTCTCCATCTCCAGCGCCTCCTCCTCCAGCAGCAGCAGCAGAAAGCCCAGAGCCAGAGGCCCATGCCTGTGGGACGCCAGCAGGACCAGGTACGAGTCCTCTCTCTGTCTCTCTCTCTCTGTCTCTCTGTCTCTGTCTCTCTGTCTCTGTCTCTCTCTCTCATGGAGGGTCGTCTGTAGTTATGCCCTCCGTTTCCCCTCTAACCCCTCCCTCTCCCCCCTCCCTCGCAGAGTCGTCAGTCTATGATGCAGCCCCCGAGGCACCTCGACCCCTCCCTGCTGAAACAGGCCCCCATATCCCACCAGCCCCTCAAGCTCTACATGGACAACTACATACCCCAGAACCTCCCAGAGCTTCAGAAGGACCCTGGCTCCATGAACTCCTTCTCCAACTTCCCTTTAGGTAGGCGGCCACTGTTGCCCGATGGGAAATGTGTTCTTCCTGGGCTGTCGAGTCTTGTCTCCAGTACTTGTTGTACTACTTGTTGCCAGTAGTTTGATTCAAAGACATACCACAGTGAAACGCTATTGCAACTTTATTCATCGTCCTCTCCCCTTTTCTTGCTCATCCAGGCTCGAACTCTAACATGAATGTAAACATGGACATGGGCGGTGTGGGGTACAAGGAGCCTCAGTCCCGTCTGAAGAAGTGGACAGCCATGGACATGTCTGTCAACTCTCCTCTGGACCAGAACAGCAAACCTGGTCAGTCTTAAGGAACAGGCTAGTTTCATATGCAAGTGTAGATGCGTGTTGGGCATTGTGTGTGATGCGCGTCTGTCTCCGTCTCCAGGTGCTATGTCGTCTGGGCTGCGTCTGGAGGACTCTCCCTTTGGTCCGTATGACTTCCTGTCTACTGGCCCTTCCCCCCTCAGCCCTCCTGGCCAATCAATGGGCTCAGTGGGCGACGGCTGGCCACCCCGTGCCAAATCCCCTCACGGAAACACCAATGTCACCTGGCCCCCAGGTATACACAAACGCACACTTTTTGACATCCGTTCCTCATTGACAGACACACACACCGTTACGCAGGGACACACCCTAACGTGCCCTCGTCTGGTGTGTTCTCAGAGTTCCGTCCTGGCGAGCCCTGGAAAGGTTACCCCAACATTGACCCTGAGACTGACCCCTTCGTGACCCCTGGCAGCGTCATCAACAACCTCTCCATCAACACCGTCCGCGACGTCGACCACCTCAGGGACAGGAACAATGGTTAGACACACACACACACACTTCTCTCCGAAACTGAAATGTCTGATGTAATGTGTATAGTAGAGTGATCAACATTTCTTTCCAGCAATAACACGCGCACACACACGTGCATTCACACATCCATGTTTTTTGCGTGAAGTTCTAGCTGACCCTGAGTGTGTGTGTGTGTGTGTGTGTGTGTGCCCGCGTGTGTCTTTCCCAGGGCCATCCTCATCACTGAACACCACAATGCCTTCTAACAGTGCCTGGTCATCCATTCGTGCCTCCAGCCACAGCGGTTCCCTCACCAGTACAGCACAAAGCACTTCAGGTATGTTCCCCTCCATGGGCTCAGAGCGCGGGAGCTTAGAGGGTGGGGATGGGTGCAGGCAGCACATGGGTTGGATCGTGGGACTCATTTCTTTCCTTCTCGCCCCCTTGCTCTCTTTCCCCCCTCGCTCCTCTCTCCCTTACCCTACTCCTCTGCCTCCTTCTCTCTGTCCCCTTCTCTCTATCTCTGCCTGGTCTTCCCCTCTCGCCCCTCTCTCCCTTACCCTACTCCTCTGCCTCCTTCTCTCTGTCCCCTTCTCTCTCTCTCTGCCTGGTCTTCCCCTCTCGCCCCTCTCTCCCTTACCCTACTCCTCTGCCTCCTTCTCTCTGTCCCCTTCTCTCTCTCTCTGCCTGGTCTTCCCCTCTCCAGCCAGAAACAATGAGTCCAAGTGGTCTCCCGGAGGTTCTGTGTCCAACTCCTCGCTGGCCCATGAGCTGTGGAAGGTCCCTCTGCCCCACAAGGGTCTGTCTGCCCCCTCCCGGCCTCCTCCCGGCCTGACCGGACAGAAGCCCTCCTCATGGGACAACGCCCCCCTGCGCATGGCTGGCTGGGGCTCTGACTCCAGATACACCCCCGGTAAGGGACCCAGCCTGTGGGGCTGAATGTGTGGGGGTGAATGTGTGGGGGTGAATGTGTGTTGGAGCTGTTGCTCCTGCGGTGAGTAACCTGGCTCTCCTCTCTCCCTCAGGGTCCAGTTGGGGGGACAGCAGCAGCTCAGGGAGAACTAATTGGCTCGTTCTCAAGAATCTCACACCTCAGGTAGCTCCTCCCTATCTGTGTCACACACCCTCTCATACCCATTACTGACAGCTCCGGCCGTCCTGTTTGACCCGTGCCCCCATCTCTCCCCCCCCAGATTGATGGCTCCACCCTGAGGACCCTGTGTATGCAGCACGGTCCTCTGATCACATTCCACCTCAACCTGCCCCACGGCAACGCTGTCGTCTGCTACAGCTCCAAGGAGGAGGCTGCAAAGGCGCAGAAAAGTCTGCATATGTAAGTGTTTTTATATATATATATATATATATACACACTCAGTCACTCACTCAGTCACTCAGTCACTCACTCAGTCACTCACTCAGTCACTCAGTCACTCACTCAGTCACTCACTCAGTCACTCACTCAGTCACTCACTCAGTCACTCAGTCACTCACTCAGTCACTCACTCAGTCACTCACTCACTCAGTCACTCACTCACTCACTCAGTCACTCACTCAGTCACTCACTCAGTCACTCACTCAGTCACTCACTCAGTCACTCACTCAGTCACTCACTCAGTCACTCACTCAGTCACTCACTCAGTCACTCAGTCACTCACTCAGTCACTCACTCAGTCACTCACTCAGTCACTCACTCAGTCACTCACTCAGTCACTCACTCAGTCACTCACTCAGTCACTCACTCAGTCACTCACTCAGTCACTCACTCAGTCACTCACTCAGTCACTCACTCAGTCACTCTCTGACAGTCATCTTCATGGATTTTCTCACACACCAAATTGTATAGTACTCAACACTTTCTCCTTTCAGTCAATTATTCCCCTTTTCTTATCCTTCTCACCTCCCGCTCTTTTTCCCCCTCTTTCTCCACAGGTGCGTTTTAGGGAACACTACTATTCTGGCTGAGTTTGCAAGTGAAGATGAAATCAACCGTTTCTTTGCACAAGGTCAGTCTTTGGCTGCTGCATCCCCAGGCTGGCAGGCTATTGGCTCCTCACAGAGCCGCATGGGCGGCGCCATGGAGGGGTCACACCCTTTCTCAAGCCGTGCTCCTGAGCCCAGCCAGTGGAATAGCAGCGACATCCACAGCTCCTCCCTTTGGGGTGGGTCTAACTATTCCACTAGCCTATGGGGGAGCCCTAGTGGCAGCGAGGGCGGGAGGATCAGCAGTCCCTCTCCAATCAGCTCCTTCCTCCCTGTTGATCACCTGACAGGGGGTGGGGACTCCATGTGAATCACCTGTCACTCAAGCAAGGGGGACCCTCAGAGTCAGAAGAGAATCATAATCACAAGAGAAAGTATCACTCAAAGACAAACAAAAAAAAAAGATGTAGAAAAACGCAATGGCACTAGTTGGACTCTTTCTCACTTACAGATATACAGCGGGGTTTCCCCTGTGGAAAATAAGTTACGTTTCTCTCTGCACATATGTCCACTTTGTTTTAGCCCAAAAACATATCAGTTGGAATACTTGAATCACGCAGGCCAATTCTATAATGTGAAAGGATAGATATACGCTTCCACTTAGTGCTCTTTCAGACCGAAAAAAAAAAACTTCAATCGAGCTCATTTATGTTTATTCATCATGTTCATTTGAATTCCAATTCTTTTATTTTTATTATTTGCATTTGTTTGCTGACAATGTTGGAGTCTGAGCTTTTTTAACTTTGCACTGAATGTGGTTTTTCTCAGTATATATAATCTGCAATATAGAGGGAGCAGCCAGTTTTCCAGTGTAGCTGTTTACTCATGGAGGTCCTTACTGTGTGTGTGTGTACTTGAATGAGTGTTAGTGTGACTGAGTGTGTGTGTGCGCGCGCTCCTCTCTGCCTTGGCACGCCTACCTTACCGCGGTGTCGTGGAGATCAAGATCAACAGATAGTTATTAAAGAAAAAATGCTGACTTAGGGTTATCTGATGATATTAAAGTGACATTAAAAGTATTGCACCAATTTAGTGTTTTAAAACTAAAGAACGTGAGCTCTGCAGTGCAAAGAACTGTAGCCGCAGCTGGGACTAGCAAGCCCCTCCCACCAGCCATGGGGGTGGGGACTAGTAGGCCCCTCCCATCAGCCATGGGGGGGCGGGGACAAGCAGGCCCCTCCCACCAGCCGTGGGCAGGGGGGGATCAGCACTTTCAGAATAGGCTTTCAATGTTGTTTTGGAGGTGCCACACTGCAACCTCTTGTTTACAAGACTTAGGAGGGGAAACGTGTGTTCATTCTTCCATCATTTTAAAACAAAAAAAAGGAAAAAATATACTAAAAAAAGTTTAAATGCTGTTCAAAAAATTGTACAAAAAAATTATAAATACTGAAAAAAAACACAAAAAAATGTGTTGAGGATGAAGACGATGCTTTGTATCTCTGGGAATTCGGATCAGTGTTTTGGCCATGGCGTTGGTTGTTTGACCTATTCCTCTCGTCTGCTAAATAACCAGCAGTGGTTCTCAGGAAATCAAGCCAGTTTTCCCCCCCTTGTAGATAGATACTCCTCGTAGGAAGAAAAATCCAACTTTTAGCACTGAAAACTACTTATAGGTCTAAGTTTTTCTCTGCCAAATAACTGCTTTAAGCTGGAGAAGCTCGACACACTGCTGTCCAATATGCTGTCTTCTACTGGAGGTCTGGGGCTGGAGGTGGGTGGCAGAATCAGAATGCTCCCTCACTCCTCTCCTTTTCTCCGCTCCACTGGTGTGATCAGTGAGAGTAGTTTGTGACTGACTGTCAGTGGAAATGTCCTGTCAGACTGTAACCAAGAAAAAGCTGAATCTATGCATACTGTAGCCACTCACAAGGCCTGCAGAGGGGCTTTTTCTGTCCATGTCACAAGTCAAATGTTTTAAATGTTTCAATAATTAATTAATGCGAAAATATACCTTGTTTCGAATTACTCATTGCCACAGATAGTGTTGGAAAAAAAGGAAAGAAAAAGAAAAAAAAATCTTGTTTTTGTTGGTGATGATAATATTTTAACAGTGCAAAAGTCGTCCATATTTCATTGCCTTGATTCTAATTGTGTCCGAAGATGCAACAAGTCAAGTGGCTTTTACCTGTTTACAACTAGAATATGATTGTATTGTGTACTGTTTGGTTTGTGCTGATCTGAAGTTCCTGACCTGACAATGAATACGTCTGTGTGTTAGGCTGCTCCACACCGGCAGGTGTGTGTGTGTGTCTGTCTGTGTGTGTGTTTGTTTGTTTGTTTCACTGCAGGGGTCGGGTGGGTCGTTCCTGGTGACTCAGCGAGGAGTGGGAGGGATAGTGTGGGTGGGTGGAGGAATGGTCTGAAGGGGTGAATGTAATCCATCGGTGGTAGTTGAAAATACACCCATTTGAATAATGTACATAGATTTACCGACTATTTACAATATTGATTGTTTAGTTACAATGATGCACAATTTGTGAAAAGCTTCAAAGAGAGAGCGAGAGATGTCAGCATTAGGCGAAGCCATGGACCTTAATTTCTTTTCTTTATTATTTTGTGTGTAAAGCTGTTCTCTCCAGTAGTTTTCTTTCAGTAGAATTTGCTAGTTGTGTTTTAAGTTATCCGTATTTAATGACTTAAAAGCATAGTACAAAACCCTTGAGTATTACCCTGACTTGATAGTGGTGTGTGCCAGTATTGAACCATATAAGTAACTGCTCTACCAAATATAATTCAATCAAAAAGATATGTTTACTTAATTCCAGATCTTGCTTATATCTCACTTTTGTTTAACAAATGTTATTAAGTGGAACATTGGAACCAGGTTGTTTTTTCTAATAACTTTATTGACAAATTGAACTGAGGAGCCTTGGATTTGCACTTGGTGTATTTATAGCTTGACAAGAGTGAAGAGGTTAGGAGGAGGTCAGGGTGCTCTGTCTGTCAGACAGGGAGAGGGAGAGAGATGGCTGAAGCTGAATCAGTATACAATTGACTCCAGGGTGAAGTTGGTCCTGTGGCACAGACCTGGGGTCAGTTTGCCCTTCCCCAGTCGGAAACTTAACTCAAGACTGACCCCCCCCAACCCTGAGTCCAGGGCCCTCCTTGCCCTGCTCCTAGAGAAGGGACTAGCAGCCTCTTCTGAGGCATCCACCCCTTTCATCCATCCCCTCTCTGCTGTTCTGCTGTCCAACCCCATGGTTGTTCATGGTCTCTCCCTGCTTAGTGTAGTCCAGTCTGTTTACTGCTACTGGGTTTTTGGACAACCCGGTCTCTCACAGACGCTGTTAGTGTGTGTGCTTGTGCGTGTTCATTTTTGAACTCACTGTCATGCCAAATTGAGGAGGGTGCGAGGGAGGAAAGGGATTGATTGCTAGGTTTTTTTGTGTGTGTGTGTGTAGAAGCTGGACAATGTATATGCTTGAAATGTCATTTGCAAAAGGATGTTGTGAGGAATTGAGATAAAAACTTAAAACCATGAGCAATGTACAATCCCCATCGCTGCCTAGCAGCCTGTATGAAGGCCAGGTGTAGGGAAGGGAGGGGGCCTGGCCTGTGATACTATACTACTTTTGTATTTAAAAATGTTGTCCTTTTTCTGACTTGCTATCCTGTGAGCAAATACTATATATACACCCATGTCTATTAAATAATGGTTCCTACTGTCCAACAATGCGCTAAGGCAATTTGACTTTACAAAAACTGTGAGTTTATGCTGTCTTTGTCATTTTACATTTAGTATACACAAACCCTGAAAAGCTTTAGTCTAACCAGCACAAAGACTCGGGGTAAGGGGTGGGGGGGTTGAGGGTCAGGGAGGGAGGGGCGGGAGGGTTTGGGATGGGCCTCAGAGAGACTATGCAGTGGAGTTCAAATCCAGGCTTCCATGTCCATGTGGGTTTGCTTTCCCTTATCCCAAATAGACCACAGACGCGACGGGATCCCAATTATCTCTGAAACACGTGTTGTGCCATTGTTCAAACTAATAAACCTTTATTACCTAGAAATCATCGGCCAGTTGTAGCAGAAAGCGCATTAGGATTCGCAATGTCCTTCTCACAGCATCCCTCTGAATGATTACAGAAGGGACTAGTGAATCTGCAAATTTTCAACTACAACTTTTTGTATAGAGATTCTATCAGACAAGAGGAAGGATGAATAGATTGCTCACTTGTAACCTATATGCACATTGCTTCTGGGAGACTGTTTAAAAAGTATGTATAGAAAATGTAAACAATGTCTATAATTACATACCAACTTAAATGAACAGGAAGTACTTTTCATTGTCTTCCTGGGGTCATCTTAGGATTTTATCTTTGGGGAACTGCACTTTTTGAAGGACAATCCTTATTAGTATGGGTATAATTGAGAAATCGAAGTCGCCTGATACAAGGTAGAAACCAACTCCAGTGTATTCTAATGAATGTCTCCTCTGATGCTGTCATTTTGTTTTTATTTGATCCTTTTCCCCACTTTGTTGCTTGTTTTTTTTTTTCTTGTTTTCTTGATTAGTGCTCTTAAGAGAATCTGTAATGAGGTGTAGACTAGTAGTTTGTAGGTCCTCTGTTAGTTGTACTTGTAGACTGATAACTGTTTGTAACCTTCTGACCCTGTTGTCGGATTACAAAGCTGTATAACTTGGGTACAACCCTCAATAAAAGACTAACAGTGATCCACCCGTCCTGCCTGGCACCTCTGTGTATTTTCTATTCTACTTTCTTAAAGCTGCACATATTAACCCTTGTGTTATCTTCGGGTCATTCTGACCCATCAGTCATTGTGACCCACCGTCGTATTGCGACAAATTTACCTCCTACAAAAACAAAGTGAAGCATTTTCTTTTAACTGTCGGGCTGTCTCAGACCCCCCACATTGCAATGGTTAAAAGAAAATAATTGTTATTTGTTTTTGTATTGGGTAAAATTGGGTAAACACAACGGTGGTTCGTTATGAACCTTTGGGTCATGTGACCCGAAGGCAGCACAAGGGTTAAACATGGTTGACATCCAACCAATAAGTGATAAGGCAGTAAATGTATGCCAGTATTATTCCAGTTAGGTGACAAGAGAAACTGGTTTAACGCACGCCTCGGTATGAATACCACCCATGCCCCTGAAGCTTTTCAGTGGCAGAGCAAGTTAATGCCATGTTTAGAAGTGGTTGTTGCGTTCAGAAGAGGAGCAGTGTGAGAACCCGGGTGTGGGCAAGATTTGGAGGAAGCACTATTGATGCAACAACACACCTCTGTGGGATTGAACCCTATGACTGCAGGTTGAGGATTAAGTGGATGACATTGTAGCCTTCTAGCAGGTTTATTGTACCCATCTACCATTAAGGATGCAGTGTACATGCAAATATATTTACTAATAAGACCTGTCCTGTACATATTCTAGATACCTCAAATTGAACTGGACCTATTCATGTCTGACATTAAAATGCACTGTATACTTTACTGGACTGTTTATTGGTTCTTAAATGGGAAAATATACTCAGCCACAAGATGGCGTTATGAGACAAACTGGCTTTTTCCCCCCAAATAATGTGATTTTATTAAATACACAGGAACACAGGACAAGGCAGCTGACACTGATGCCACAGAGAGAGAGAGAACTAGCTGAGGAAGTGGAACATTTGCTGCCCATTTGCATCACAACTACTTCCTGTGAGGTCATGTTGGGTCACCTCTATCTAGAGAAGATAAAGAAAAAACTGTTAACCATACATGGCAGATCATTACACAACCTTACCAGCTCTAAGCCTCTTAATTTGTATCTGGTTCTGTGTTCATATGCAGGTTTGTATCATATACAGTGAAAGCGGACAGACACTCACCATCAGTGGTTTGTTTTACACTATTCATAAACATCCTTCTTTTCTGCAATGTAATGTACAATATCCTCTGGTGACATCAGCTTCTCAGCCTCTGCATCAGGGATCTCAAATCCTGCAAATAACAAGTATTTGTTGAACAGTGATTTGTCTCTAATCCTAGGACACCTTTTGAGAGTAGTTTCATGCATATGTGTAGAGAACACACACAGGCATCTTTAAAGAGGCAATGCAAACTTGTAAAATGCCCCCAGAACTTTGGTATACCTTTATAACACTAAGCAGTTCTTCCATATAAATATTCTCAATCTCATTGCATGCTCTATTGTCATTTGTCTATTACCTCTTATTATTTTTATTTGTTTTTATGACACCTAACATTTACAAATGAAACTTAGCATGCGCTTGGAAGAAGGGCTGATGTGCTGGCTAACACTCACCAAACTCGTCCTCCATGGCCATGATGATCTCTACCTGGTCCAAGCTGTCCAGCCCCAGGTCCTTCATGAAGTGGGACGATGTCTGGAGCTGAGCCACATGGCAGAGGGGCAAGAGGATCATTATACAATGCCTTACCAATTAGCTAGGTTAACATTCCCCATTTTCAATCACATATAGGCTATATGGCTTCATTTGTATAGGTGCATCGTGATGCAAGTGATTATGGGCTACTTCAGTCCATTATCACAGCAGCCAACACATGCCCAGCCAGCATGACAGTTCCATAGTATAGACCCCGTATTGCTGCTGGGGCAGCTACTTTACCTTCTCGGGGTTGATCTTGTCGTACAGTTTTAGGACGTACATGACCCTGTCTTTGATGGTCTCCAGGGTGAGAGGGGGCAGGTCGCCATACTGTCGGCACAACACGCCCACATTGCTCGAGATCTAAGGAAAAATAGAGGAAGGGATACAGGGAGGTGGAGAGGTTCAGTTGCATAGAGAGCCATAACACTGCAGCGGTCATCTGAGGACGGAATCGAATGGTCAAGGCGGGTAGTCTGTCTGTCACTGCATGACGACAAGCCTAAATTCAGTCTAGTTAGCGAAATAGACGATTAACTGACTAAATAGGGACTTCCTGCTAAAATGTTTAATTCAAACCAGCTATTTATATAGATGCATTGAAACATCTCCCGGCAAATAAACAAAGTTCAGTAGCTATATATGCAGTTTAGAACACAGTCACGCCTTATATCAGACTTGGCTAGCTAGCTAACCATACTATGAGTCCTCAAGTCGTAGAAGGCTACGACATTGATATAAAAAATGTGCAGATAGCGGTAAGTACATTTAAGACCTAACCTTTTCTAAAGATCTGCAGTTGTCTGGAATGAAAGCTGTGATAGCGATTCAGCATGCTATTCATGAAAGACGCAGGTAGGTCACAGTGCGATCCACTACCGCTAGGCCAGGGGGGCGAGTAGTTCAATGTTATTCAAGAGTTACCCGTGTCTGTTCAATCCACCGCGTTCGCTGGCAGTTGGAAATAAAAGAGTATGGTCGGTGGTTCGCGAGGACCGGGGCAGCAATCACTCTCACAGCAACACCACCCGATGAAAGCCTCGCCGAAGGCCGGGTAAGCGAGCGGACACACTGCGCTAGGACACGGGACGCCATGACTGATTTCAGCGTACTCCCAGCGTGCAAGGCGATCAAGTGCTTCTTCTTGTCACTGAGTTTGCGCAGGATAACCTAAATTGACCCTTGCTTACAACACCTTTAACACGTTCCAATTCAACATAAATGCGTAAATTAGGTTATATCTGCAATTGTAACAATGTGGTTGAACTATTCTCACAGAACTATCACATGAAGAAATATAGAAATATGTCTAAAACGTTATCATGTATTTAGTACAGAACAAGACCAGAGTAAACGATTGCACTTGAGATCTGTGTTTTATATTAATAGAGATATTGGTACAATACGACAATATTTTGACGTTTATTGTAAATAAATTGCTTTGTGACATCTGAACTTTATGGTAAAAGGAAATATGGAATAAATGTATCTGTTGTTAACACACGTTTGCTGTTTCTACAATCATCTTGTGAGGTCTTAAAGCCCCGATTCGGAAGAAGGGAGCGGTTGAGCAGACTGACAGTAGTGCAAAACAGACAGAGAAGACAAGAAGAAAAACTAAGCTTTATATACCACATACATTTTACAGACATGGAATTGTGCGAGATACTGTACAACAAAGCAGAGTATATTGAAACTGTAAGCTTGCTCGTTTAATTTGCCAGATAGCTTGTTATTTATTTGTCAATGGAACCTGTTAGCCAAATCATGCTAGCTACAACGTACAGTAGCGGTATGGTCGTTAGCTTAACTAGCTTGGAAGGCATATTGGGTGGCTAAAGAGTTCGCTACAGATAAGCACAGCTGAGCTCGTTAGTTTGTAGCCAACAAGCAAGCATGACAAGGTAATGTACAAGATGATGATTACCGACGATCTAACTCATGAGTCATGTTGTTTTCGGCCCCATAGGCCTCTGGTAACAAAGTGAGCAGACAGTCTGTACTATGTGGGAGTCAGAACATCGTCCTCAACGGAAAAGTGAGTAGAGCTCGGTTTTATACTTAATTCAATTTAAATTATGCTGCAATGGGATTTATAGTCCCATGTAATGGTAATAGTAGTTTCTCTTAATATATATTCTTTTCATGGATGCATTTTTGTCTGACGGTCCTCCTTTCCAGACGATTGTGATGAACGACTGCATCATACGGGGAGATCTGGCCAATGTCAGAGTTGGTAGACATTGTGTTGTCAAGAGCCGGAGTGTCATTCGACCGCCTTTTAAGAAGTTTAGCAAAGGGTGAGTGCCCTGCTCTCAGACCTCACCTCAGACATATATTCTGCAGACTGATATTACTGGCAGGGTAGAAGCAGGATTGGCTTGTATTGTCAAGATATGCTATCAGACTTGGCTGTGTCTCTATCTCTTCTTATCCTCCCATCTTTCTCTCTTGTCAGGGTGGCTTTCTTCCCCCTGCACATTGGCGACCATGTTTTCATAGAAGAGGACTGTGTGGTTAACGCTGCACAGATAGGCTCCTATGTCCATATCGGCAAGAACTGTGTCATAGTGAGTGCCATAAAACACACAAACACTCACACACACTTTCATTCTTCCTTTCCCTATGCTAGGGGGCATGGATAATCACATGGTGTTATAATGCACTACAAGAACTTACTTTGTGATTTTACAATGAGGATAGTGTGGTACCCAAACCAGCCCATATTATCGTCAGTAATGCCCCTGCTTCAGTTAATAGAGAGATTGATCCTGTTATATTGCAGGGTCGACGCTGTGTGCTGAAGGACTGCTGTAAAATCCTGGACAACACAGTACTGCCCCCTGAGACAGTGGTGCCTCCTTTTACTGTGTTCTCTGGCTGCCCAGGTACAGAATATCCTGTAGTCTTCACAGCCAGTGAGATGAGAAAGAACAAGCATGTTACATGTGTTTGTATCCTCTAGTCTAATATCATTGTGATGGAATGTTGTCAAATTCATCTAACTTCAGCCGTGCTGCTATTTTTGCCCAGGGTTGTTCTCAGGGGAGCTACCAGAATGTACGCAGGATTTGATGATCGATGTGACCAAGAGCTACTACCAGAAGTTCCTCCCCCTCAGCCAGATCTAGTCCTGCCCTTCAGCCCAACCACAACCTTCCCCTGACTTAGGCTGCATCTCAATAATTAGTCATTGGCTTCTTGGACTTTGCTTCCTTCTTCATCACGGTCCCCCAGTTTCTTCTGGCCCTCTGGAATGTGAGGCCTTAATTAGAACCTCATGAAGAATATGGAATGTTTCACCAAAGGCCTGAGGGGTTTCTTGAACTGTAGGTCATGTGATGCAAGGAAAGAAGAAAAGAACAACTCACGACTGTTGATGGGATCAGTTTGAGGAGCAGCCTTGTGTCCTTGTACTTCCCTTTCTGTTTATGAAAGGAGATGAGGGTAGGAGGCCTTTGAGAAGTGTTGGAACCCAGCCTCAGAGGACCAAAAAGCAGAAGTGTTCAATGGAAAGACATGAAAGCGGCCTCAATAATACTTTTTGTTTACTTGTTTTATTTCTCAATATTTTTTGTTGACTTGTTTTTTTCTTCTCACCACCAGAGCACACAGTCCTTGTTTTTCCTTTCCTACTTGGCATGACTTCAGCTGCAATTTTTTGTTGTTGAAACTGTACTGGTCATATAGCATCACTTGTCAGATTCCTGTGTGTTTGTGTGACTGCCACAAAAACACAAGCCTCACCTTAAAAGACTAAGGCCAGAGAGTACTTTAATTACTTTACTCTCAGATGCTATCTTGCTATTTTGGACAGAATTGAGATGAATACACATAAAATAATGTTGCCTCTGTACTACAGAATTATTTAATGAAGTATATGGTTTATTTCATTGACAATTGATGTATAGTTTTAATAGCACTAGTTATAAAACTAACCAGTTATGTGTCAATGTTGTCATGTTTCCTGTGCTGTATTAAGTCCTACAACACTTCATACAGACAAGTTCTTTATGCTGTCCAGCATAGTTCTCTCTATGCAGAGGATACATGTCTTCATCTTAATAGCAGATGAACAAAAATAATATGGATTTCCAGTCACTACAATATTGCTACTGTAGTGGCACCAAGTGGACTTCAATAGTATTTCAACTTCACATACAGACCCCCCCAAACATATTTGGGATACCTTGAGAAATAACAACCAAACACATGAACATGTTATTTAATGAAACATAGTACATCAATTGCAATTCAATGGTTTTCTTTTATTCCTTTTACAACGTGAACCACATATCATACCAACACCTAAATGTTAAGTATATAGATTAGCCATTTATTACTTTAAACAAATAATATAAGTATCAAGAAACAGTTGGTAATAGTGTTGGCTCAAGAGAGATGTGGCATGAGTCTGCATACTTGAGGCTGTCTACTTTAAAAGGATATAAAGACCATTCATTGGTTTAGTGACAGATGAACTGACATTGTCTTATGAACGTAACCGATTGAAATGTCATGTACAGAACCAACACAATTCCCACTCCATGTGTTATGAGGGTCCGCTCTACTCAAAACATTTCTACCTGCACTTTCAGGAGCTCCATCCACAGGTTAGCCAGCCAATCATAGCTTTCCACATACAAGATACATCTCAATAATGCATTTTCCCTATACAACACAGTGAACATCCCAACATCCAAACTTTGACACGAGTGTGTGAAGGCTGTGCACACCAACAAGTGCGCTAGTATGGACATTGGGACACTGCCTCTGAAAGAACAGGTCTGATTTATACTTTCTAGGGCTAATGCTCTCCCATGGGTGAGAGACAAAGGTGTTTGTGCACAGTGAAGTATAACTGGGACCCAATGGAAGAATAACTTGCATGAGTTAGGTGTGAAAGCTAAGTGCAAAATCATTATTGCAACTCTCATTATATTATCACACAATCACATAAAACAGCAGCTGCATCAAATAAGACTAGGAAGAAGGGTGAAGTCTGCAACAGTCAGGTATTATTTAAGCTGTGGCAACAACAGAAACTAATTTTTTCCTTTAGAAAAGAAAAAGCCAGGTGAAAAAAAAGCTCGTCAAAAATGTCAACTTCTGCACGTTGGCCGAAACAACCTGAAACTGAACACTGGTATGTGGTGACTGAACTAAACTGAAGTTACTGTTGATGCAGTTAGCAGATAAAAGGTCTATTTCAAACATCAATAGCCTGCTATTGGTAATATGGGCTATCATACCCACAGCAATATGACTGGATACAGGAGGCAGAGGAAGCCACAGAGATATGCTCCTAGAGAGATCTCACTGTCTTGACTGACAGACATGTCCACTGAGTAGAATGGGTAACAGAAGAACATTTGTCAGAGCACAGAATGGGTCTCCAACAGTGTTCCAACATTTGGCAAACATTATTGAATTCACAGAGTCAGAGACATTGCGATGGCCCTCATTTCCTTTATAAGGGGATGGGTGAGGATGGGACTATTTGGGGGAGGGAGGGTAATAGAAGTGTTGAGGATCAAGTGGCTTTTATTTCAAGCAACACAGTGCCTTGTTCTCCACCTGGAAGGCTGTGTTTCCAAACATCTTCAATGGCTCCCTTTCCTCCTCTCATTTCCTTGCCTTCTTCCCTTACTGACCACTGATGATTGAAAGAATTGTGTTGAAATGTTCCATATAGATATATATATGTTGCTCTGATACTCAACAGTGCTCTCGTTTTGGATTAGGCACGCCAATGAGGGGAAATAAGCAAGACAAGGAGACAAGGGAAGAAAGTCATCACTAAACGAAACGCCTCCCATCAGCACAGATCCCCTCCGTAGCCAGCCGTCCATCTTCAGCCCCGGCGACCAGGCTCCAAGCTAGGTAATCAGATCATCCGGTTGCGTTTATGGGTGGGGGAGTCCGTGATGACATCATTGCACTGAGCAGAGTTGCGTTTCCTGGCCCCCCCCCCTGCAGAGGCGGAGCCCGAGTCCAGGTGCAGGGCCATCTCCTCAGAGATGAAAGTGTTCAGGTCGACATCGTGGAGGCCGTTACGCCTGCGGCCCACCAGACCTGATCCTGTACCACCTCCTCCGCCACTCACGTGGGTGGGAGACCCAGGGGCCCCAGAGCGCACGCTAATACTAGCCATGGCCCCGCTCAGACCTAGCATGGGGTGAGGCAGGGATGAAATGAACAGACACAATGGGGAGACAGAGGAGAAGAAGACAAAGAAATGGTCAAACTCATTTTGTTGTTCTTCCAAAAATACTAAAAGAGCTCAACCTTTAACCCTTGTGTTATCTTCGGGTCATTCTGACCCATAAGTCATTGTGACCCACCGTCGTATTGCGACAACTTTACCGCATACAAAAACAAAGTGAAGCATTTTCTTTTAACCGTGGGCTGTCTCAGACCCCCCACATTGCAAAGGTTAAAAGAAAATTATTTTTATTTGTTTTTGTATTGGGTAAAATTGGGTAAACACAACGATGGTTCGTTATGAACCTTTGGGTCATGTGACCCGAAGGCAGCACGAGGGTTAAAACATTTGAGCAGTTTCTACATTCAGATTATTTTTTTGCAGATATCAAGTAGGTCTACTTTATTATTTTACTCCAGCCCATAATCTGTAGCTAAAAATCCCAATCATGTACACATTGAATTGTGAACTACAAAGAAGCGTAAAATAAATTGGCCAAGAAATGGAGAGTTGAACTAAATGAAAGGCGACACCAAACATCTGACACGGTAATTGAATTGCTAAAAAGTTGTAACATCTGCAAATTCAAAAACAGAGCACAGAAATAGCCTGTGACATTTGGGAAGTATGGTATTCACAGACACATGGTCAACTAACAAAGCTCAGAGACCCCCTTCCTCCAACATGACCAAGTCTACTGGCTTGTTCTGCTGATACAAGTGTGTAAGAGCCCCATGAACACACACACACACACGTCATTTCTTACATGCTCAATACGTTCCAATTTATGGCAAAACAAAACCACGCTGTGGTATTGTATCTGACACTACTGCGTGTAGGTATCTACATAACATCTCATTTACCGTGCAGAGCTATGGCCTCTCTGAATGGCTGGAGGTCCGTCTCCACGGAGGAGCCCGTCTCAGCAGGGGGGGCCCGGTTGGGTGATACCACAGTCAGTCTGGGGTTGGCCCTGGAACTCCGGGGCGGTGGAGCTTTTCCACATAAGAAGCTAATGAGGTCCTCTCTGCGGATGGTTCTCCTTCTCTTTTTTACCCAGGCCAGCACGTCCTTATTACGTCTCTGGTGGCCGATCTGTATGCCCAAGTCATAGCTCCTCTGGTGGGCCTCAACACTCTCTGTTACCAGGAATATAGGGGACAGTGATTACTATTAACCCTCGTGCTGTCTTCGGGTCACATGACCCAAAGGTTCATAACGAACCATCGTTGTGTTTACCCAATACAAAAATAAATACAAATAATTTTCTTTTAACCTTTGCAATGTGGGGGGGTCAGAGACAGAAGAAGACAAGAAAATGCTCCACTTTGTTTTTGTATGCGGTAAAGTTGTCGCAATACGACTGTGGGTCACAATGACTGATGGGTCAGAATGACCCGAAGATAACACAAGAGTTAACTGACCAAATAGCATTTCTGAAACTGAAGCAGCAGTCAAAAAAGAATTATGACAATGAATAAACAAAAAATACCACACCAGAACTAATAGGCAGAATTTGTTTTGATTATACAAGTTAACAAGGCCTTGTTTGAGACTGATTAAATGCATATAAACAATAACATTAAGACTAGTAGTTTTGTCCTGTTAAAAGAACATGTGTAACTGACAGGCAGCTGACGGATCTATAGGCTGCCTCCTCATTTCCAGAGGGTGCCAGCCAGCCTTGCTGAAAAGCTGGAGAAGGCTGAATATCCAGGTGACAAAGAGGCTCTCTACCATTTACTGTTTTTGTTAGAATGTCCAAATAAAAATAACAAATGTCTGTGTTTAAAAGCAAAAGGGCTCCAGGGTTCTCATATTCTATTGGTGTGATAGCCAATGTGAGATGAGAATGAGTTATCAATACCTTTGTACAGGTTCGTGACTGTTGTTGCAGCATTCTGGAATGGCACCCAAAGAGAGAGACCTTGTTGATGACATACTCGGTCTGGGGAGAAAATGACCAGAATCAGCATTTTTCTAAAATATCATCTCATTAGTGTAAACGTTTACCTAATAAGAACTTCTTACTAGCTTAATCGGTTGAAGTGGTAAGACTACTGTTTCCGAGCCATAAGGATTGCTAGCTTCGTGATTACAGTGTAGACATTTCATTCGCCATTTTGTCTTGCAACTAGAGTTGCAGACAGGCTTTGAAATAAAAATAACTGAACCAGTGCTAGATGGCCAACTCGACAGTTTGGAAGCACGCTACTAAAACTGTCCTTTCAGCAAGAAAGTTACAATCCCGAGTTGGAAGCCATTAAAAACTTTGGATCAATATGATTTATAGTTTAACACTGACCAATCAATGTTGTATTGCTAACAATCTAACCAATAATAGAATATTCGCCATTTTGTCCTGATTTTCGGTAGCTACAGTACCTTGCTAGAGCTAGTTAGCCAGCTACACAGAGGCTAGCCAAATCTAAAGCCATTTCAAATAGATATGCTAGTACAGAGCCTTGTATATAGCCACTAGTTTCTAATCTATTCGCGTCTACTTACATTGCCAATCCAAGCCAAAAATGTATAATCTAGCACGCCAGTAAAGCTGTCTTGCTAGTCATTACTACGGTCCCAGCAAACCTGACAGTGACAGACTAAGCCGAAGCTGTCAAAAGGAATGTCGCGTAGCAATGATTGTTGTTTCCTTCGCCATTTTGTTTCTACTAGACTAGCTAAACGTTAATACAACTACATTTAGCCAACAACAAGATTAGTTATTGCATCACAGTTGTTCATTAAAAGAGCCTCAAGTCTTTCTGGGCTTTTTCATTTACCCATTGATCCAACACTACAACAATACTTGGTATAATATTAGCTAGCTAGCTAGCTAGCAGTGTTAGCTCAAACTTAAGCAAGAACTTTAGCTACAGTAGCTCCAGCTAGTTAGCAAATTTCACAACAACATTCAGGCTAGCTCGCTGAGCTTACGTTAGCTAGCCTAGCATTAGCCTAGCTAAGCAACTAGTCAGCAGCAGTATGCTACTACTAGCTTGGCTAACGCTAGCTCGTTATGCTAGCAAGTCAGCAGAGAGCCACTCAGCGAACTAGCTACGTTGTTGCTACCACTGCGTTTTGTTAGTTCGCCAACAAGGGCTGTTTTGTAGTAACCACCATCGAACCTTTGTATAGCTGTGCTACCGCAGTGGCAGAATTCTGGAAGAGATGCCACAATTTATCTTGGTCGTTATCGGCCTCCTCCTCGTTTAACTCTCTTTGCTCCGCTTCAGCCAAACACTGCCGCTCCCATTTTGAGAACCAATGCTCGGGTCCGTGTTCCTGAATCTCCGACTCTCCGTCTTCCTTCTTCTCCTCCATTTACTTAACACTGAAAGTTTAGGAGATCACAGCTTTAGTACACTAATGAATACTTTACTTGAAAAAGCGATGAACTATCCGTTTGTAACTTCATTAATGTTATTGTTTGATTGATGTCTTTTTAAACAACGTTGGCAGCACCACCACCCTTTTGGAAAGGCTGTAATATTTTTTGAAGAGCTTCGACGTTGGTTTATATATAGCGCATACTACCGTGATGCTCTTTACAGCCCGCCTTCTTACCTACTGCTTAACAGGGATTGGCTGGATTGGCATTGCAGCGATGTTTTGGTGTTTAAACTGGACGTTTCAGTGGACTAAAGAAACATCTGTTAATGAAATGACAAAGGAACCTCCACGAAAATTCCGTGCCCTGTAGCTCACAAGTTTGTATGAAACGTGTGTTATGTTTCTGTGTAACGTTGGTAGCCTACATAGGTCAACTGCACACATACAATGCTAAATTATACTAAATATGCATAGTGTCTATTTAAAATAATCAAATACTTTATAGTAATTTATATGTGGTCGTTTTATTATGGTTCAAATACTAAAGTAAAGCGAAGGAAATCAAACACAATTCCTATTTCAACCCAAGAACAGCCAACTTCTGCCCTTTCGAGACTGGCCTTGCACTCTCGAAGACGCAACTAGGCCTACATAAATGAGCATTGGAACACATTGGCAAACTTTAATTGTTTAAATCAAGTATAGGCTACCATTTCAAAATATGCAGTTACTTTGTTCGAATTTTAATCAAATAAAAGCAATAGGTGGGCTCAAAAATAAATGGATATAAAACATATGCAGAATCCAAATATGGGTGACTTCACTCTTAGCACGTTTCTTCACTAGATGGCATCCTTTTCCATGAAACGTTGTGTGTAATCGTGATGGCTAGTGCAGAAAAACATACACACTTGGGTAAGGGTCAACGATCAAATCTGTCTTGCGCTGTAAACGTTAAAGAATAATAAATAAATCATTCAGATTAATACATTTTAAAATATATATAATTTTACCATGAGTGTGAACAGTGCTGTGTGGCCGTCATACATCGGCCATGTAGAGACATTTTAATATTCAGCCATTTTAAAGTGTAGAATCGACTTAAATGTCGATCAAATCTCTTCATGTTGTGATTGTAAATTACCAAGATGTAGGCTGAAGACGATGTAAATGGAACAGGCCACTTATTTGTGTGTGCGTCCTGTTGCTCAATCCTAATGTAAACTAAACTGACATGGAATAATAATATCATAACGTATACCACCCACGAATAGTGTAATTGTTGACTTTAAAAGTTATAATCAATGAAATAGACTACACAGACAATCAGCAAACCAGCTCGAAGCGAGTGTTTGGATCTCCATGCGGATGTGACATTTCAGAGAAGAGCGCGACCGCCATTTTGAGTTTTTACCTCAACTCAACATCACAAACTGAGGAGCGGGTGAGAGGCACTGGCTGTGACCGGGCAAATTTATACATAGACGAGACGTTAGAAATGCGACAAGGTTTAAAATATTGTTGCCTATATCGATAAGGTGGTTTGATGTGGAAAAGTCGATATCGGACTGTGGCATCTCTACCTCCGTAAACTTCTAAATTAGTGCGATTCCAAATTAGAAGCGTGTTTGAATGGATAGCTTTTTTCTCCGCTCTCCTCCAGACGAGGGACAATCGGAGGAACACACGGACTGGGAATATTGTAGGGAAAGTTGTTAAGTGAGTCGTTAGCAAATGATACTTTCTTTTCCCTGTAGTACTAAATCCGTTATTTGTCTGCCCAGTGTCAGGTGGCTATAAACGGACTATTTGTTTCTCCGGCTGCAGGTTGTATGTGAGTTGTCTTTCTCACCTCGCCTATAACCCCACTCCTGGGGTAAAGCCGGATTGATTTAATTCAACGGGCCTCCTTTTTTGAGCCCTAGTCATCCACCACCGTCAGCGATTTGCACCCATCAAAGCGCCGAGATTGGGCGAATAGCGAGCAAATACGTCCGCGTTTCTCTGCCTGCTCCCCCACCGACCTCCCCTCCTCAATCCCCGGCGCTGACAGCAGAAAAGGCCGAGGTCGTTTTAGAACAGGCCCAGCCGCCTAGGCTCGACCTGTCTATCCCTCCTCCGCATCCTCAGACGCCTCAACAACTCAGAACCCGGCTCCCCACGGAACCGACTCCGGACAAGGTCGAGGGGAACAAAGATAACAGGCATCATCACATCACAACAGTTGCCAACATGAACCATCATCACCACACTCAGCAACAGCAGCAGAAAGCCGGCGAGCAACAGCTTAGCGAACCCGAGGATATGGAAATGGAAGGTAAGAGGCCTGAGATGGACACAGAAAATACAAGTAAAATGTTAAACGGTAGGTGCCCGGGCAAGATCAGTGCATTCAACTTAACAGTAAACATGAAGGCCTGTCATAGCCAGCTAAGTAACATTAGCTGTAGATTTGCTGATGTTGCGTCCATTGCATTGCAGCAAATTGAGTCTTGCGTGTTGCTGCTGACCTCGTTTACCAAGCGCAATTTGTTAGCTAGCTAACAAGCTAATGATACTCTTTCAACAAAGGAAACGTAAAAGACAAAGTTCACTAACCGTAATGGTTACACGTGTTTCTTACACTAACTACTTAACACGAACGTTAATCTAGAAGTGTTGTTAGCGTTAGCTTCGTATATATTAGCTAGCTAGACCAGTTAAAATAGCTAACTGGCTAGCACATCAGACGTTGTATGGCGTCGTTGTCTTTGCTGTGTTGCTAACATTGATTGTCGTAATGGGGTAGTTTGTGAGCTAGCTACCGTGAACTGGTTGACGCGTCACAGAATCTTTAGTTAGCTGAAAACAGGCTTACATCACAGTTAGCTAGGTAATCATGTTAGTAATTCCTAGTGGGGTGCAATTCTTTTGACATTCATCCATTAGCCCGATAGCCAATCTAAGTGTTGTATCATTATTGACCACTTCAATAACAAACATCGCCAGGCAGCATGCAAGTGGCTAGTTTAGCTAAGTTACGCTAGCAAGGTTTCATCGTTAACGTAGCAAATTACGATCAAAAGAACTGCAGATCGATTATACAGCCAGATAAAGTTTTGGGTGCACCGTTATTGTTGCTATGCCCATTCAAATTGGAATATTAAGCCTTGTTTATGTTGAAAGTACAGCTATAAACAATAGCTTAGTGTTGTCACGCCTACTACTAGCCAGTTAGCCTGCGCATGTAATTTAACAATGGCAATTACGGACACATTGCCAAGAGGTAGCTAAATTATTTGATTTCAAATGTACGTTAGCGCGTAGTTTGATTATAGGGTATGTCGACAGTTAGATGTTACAGTAGCTCGCTTAAATAATATTTTTAAGATACAATATCAGCAGTTGTCATTAGCAACGAACTTTCTCATTGCCACTAACGGGCCTGAACTGTTAGCTACTGCGCTAGCAGCAGTTTCGCTACATAGCTACAAAGCTAATACAGAGGGGGTGTGTGGCGACAAGATGGTGGATTGTATTTCGCAACTATCAATTCTATTTTGCGGCCCGGCTTTTTGGTTTGTTTACGTTTTTAATCATAGCTAGGTAGATAAATGACTGCTTTGTTTTACCTCACGCTCAATTAAACTTGTCGTTGCATCGCTAGCTAGTCAAGGAGAGCCATGCATGGATATTGGCTATTTTAATTTATATACCTAGCTAGCCAACAAGCTAGCTTGATGCGTCAGCCTGATTTGCCAAATGTCGAAGTGAGTCATTAAAATATAAATAACGTTTCTGACAAACCATCCATCACACACGATGCTTTTAACTATTTTAGTAAGTACACAGGCATCGAGAAATTGAAGTTGGTTAATTGTAACGCTTAGTAACTAGGGACAACGCATTCGTTTGTCCCAGTCTCAGGTTGGCTTTTTGCTAATGTCGAGCAGCAAAAATCCTGGCAGGGTTGATGTTGGCTGCTGCGGCAAGGCCCGCATGTGGGGCTCGCATTGAAACGGCGCGGGGATTTGCTGCTTCATTGTATGAAGAAACAACGCGCGTGGAGCTCGCCATTTTTAATGATCTGCATTTGTTAGTCAATTCAGATATCAGCATCTGCAAAACATCTTTTGATAAGCAGCATTTCCTAGTTTAATGTAGTTACAAATAATAATTGGTAACTAGCTACCAGTTTCCGTGCTTTAAAGCGTTAATCCCAGTGTGAATCTGTTCACTCAGCAAACCCAGCAGATGCGCTTTGGTCACAGAATCTAATGCAACAGCACCTTGCAATTGTTAGTTATTGAAACTACATCAGTCCCACTCTATCGCAAACCATTCTTGATTACCAAGCCTTTGTGCTGCCTTCGGGTCACATGACCCAAAGGTTCATAACGAACCACCGTTGTGTTTACCCAATTTTACCCAATACAAAAACAAATAAAAAGAATTTTCTTTTAACCTTCACAATGTGGGGGGTCTGAGACAGCCCGATGGTTAAAAGAAAATGCTTCACTTTGTTTTTGTATGCAGTAAAGTTGTCGTAATACGACGGTGGGTAACAATGACTGATGGGTCAGAATGACCCGAAGAGAACACAAGGGTTAAGCAGGATCTACATCTGCCCTATTTTATCTGGCCCACTATCACTGCCCCGTGTCCCCTCTATTTGAAGCTGACTGCTTTAAAGCTGATGATGTACTTTTGCAACGGCTCTGATGATACAGGCCCAGCAGATTTTCTGATCCAGAGCTCCAGGTCTTGTAGACTTGATGTCATGAAATTATGAATGGGTTCAAGTTGTTGTCCTTGTATGTTTACCCTGAGTATTTGTTAGATTAAATAAAAGTTTTTTCTTTCTTTTTTCTAAAAGGTTACCATGCATGTATTCAATTATGTTACCCATATATGAGTGAGATGCACAGATTGGATGCTCTATATTATGTATTGTCATCAGTGGGACATCTGTTTTGAATGATGTATGTTTAATTGTTCCACTTATTGTTTGGTAGTATGGGTGTGGGGACTGAATGTTAATTTTAGGCCTGTATCTGGTTATTTGCTGGGGGCGGTATAGGAAGTCGTTTTTTATGTGATTGACACACGTCCTTAGTAGCTTGTAATCCACTTGGCAAAATGAGGTCAGTCTCCTGAGCGTGGCTCACTGACTCAGTGCATGGAGCCAGCCAACATCAGCTCTCTGGCACATCCTGGGAATACTAAGACACACAGGCATTCTCAAGTACACACAGACACACTTGGGCTCAAACACAAACAATTATTTGCCAGCCAGGATAATTATATCCCTGTTACCTTTATTTTCAAGATTTAAACTGCAGCAGTCAGACTGCTTTTTCTCTCGTTCTTGATGTTTGCTCCACAGTAGGTTTAGTTTTTTTTCCGTTCTATTGTGTTTATAGATGAAAATGCAAGAAGCGGTTAGTGTCAAGCTCACAATTTAATTCTGGATTATTTTCCTAATTATCCTGTCATTGTAGCACTATCATACAAAGTCGTCCCCACACACCTCAGCTGTAAAGCTGTTTAAACCTACATCATTTCCACCCTGCCACGTATATAGTAAAACATAACAATGTTTGTTAATGGGCTGGATCTGCTGGTGCTTTCAGCTGGGGACACCGATGACCCTCCGAGAATCCCAGCTAACCCAGTCATTAACGGGAACGTGGCCATGGCAGACGGCCATAACAACACAGAGGAAGACATGGAAGATGGTGAGGACTCGCGTTTCCACCCACACACAGATCCACGTACACACGCACACACAAGCTGGTGAAACAAAACGTCATGAGTGCCAACAACAGATCTGCACAGACCCCCCCCCTCCCCTCAGAGAGGTGACCCCCCTAGCCTCTGCGTCTGTGCCCCCTGCAGACACCAGCTGGCGGTCAGAGGCCACGTTCCGCTACGTGGTGGAGCGTTTCAGCCGCCTCAGCGAGTCTGTCCTCAGCCCGTCCTGCTTCGTGAGGAACCTGCCCTGGAAGATCATGGTCATGCCGCGCTTCTACCCGGACAGGCCCCACCAGAAGAGCGTGGGCTTCTTCCTGCAGTGCAACGCCGAGTCTGACTCCACGTAAGCACCTGACCGACACAGCACACTTCAGAGTACACCCCAGGAAACCGAAGCTAGGCACCCACACTGAAGTGTTTTTTGTGTGTGTGCTACCCTCCCCAGGTCATGGTCCTGTCACGCACAGGCGATGCTGAAGATCATCAACTACAAAGACGACGAGAAGTCCTTCAGCCGCAGGATAAGCCACCTGTTCTTCCACAAGGAAAACGACTGGGGCTTCTCCAACTTTATGTCTTGGAGTGTGAGTTGCCTCGCCTGCCCAGGGGGGTGGGAGGGAGGAGGAAAACATGAGGGATAAGGTGGACGGGGCAGTGAGAGAAGAACCTGTGGGGAGAATGAAGCCGATGTTGTGAGGGATGTGTGCCGTTTGTAACGTTGCGTGAATGTCTTACCTGTTTCCAGGACGTGACTGATCCAGAGAGAGGGTTCGTAGAGGATGACAAGGTCTCCTTTGAAGTCTACGTACAGGCGGATGCTCCTCATGGAGTGGCGTAAGTCTCTCTGTCTCTGTGTATCTCTCTCTCTCTCTGTAACTAGGTTGTAGCTAACCTTCGTTTCCCTGCTTGTGTGTGTGCAGCTGGGACTCTAAGAAACACACAGGCTACGTGGGTCTGAAAAACCAGGGAGCCACCTGCTACATGAACAGCCTCCTGCAGACCCTCTTCTTCACCAACCAGCTACGGCGGGTCAGTCAGCCACGCAACACTGAGGCGGCCATTGCAGTTTTGATTCATCCATTTTTTTTGTTGTTTATTTATTTATTTTTTTAAATCATTCGCAGATTAGTTTATGAAGATTTTTTGTTTCTGTCTCAGGCGGTGTACATGATGCCCACAGAGGGTGACGACTCATCCAAAAGCGTCCCCTTGGCACTGCAGCGGGTCTTCTATGAGCTGCAGCACAGCGACAAGCCCGTGGGCACCAAGAAACTCACCAAGTCCTTTGGGTGGGTAGCAGAGCCCGTGGCAGGAGGTCCATGCATGGCCATGATACGTTTTTTTTAAAATAAAAGATGGTTCGCACTGACTTTAACATGTTGTAACGTTAACTATAAGTGGTAGTGCTCGTTGGCGCTAGCAGTAAACGAGAGAAGAGCTATCAGTGGCAGTGCCCTTAAGTGTTAGCATAGTGCTATAGAGCTGTAAGTGATTGCGCTCCTTAGTGCTAGCATAGAGCCGTAAGTGATGGGGCACTATAGCTTTATGCTATCAATAGCGGTTCTCAAGTGCTGGAATAGTGTTGTGGAGTCTTATCAGTGGCAGTGCCCCTGAATGGTACCCGTGGTGCTATGGAGTGACGATCTGTGTCGCTGGCACCATGCTCCAGATCCATTATTTCTGGCAGCGTAGAGCAGCACTGCTGCCGTCAGAGGCCCAGCCTAAGACGTGTCCTCAAAACCCTTGGCTGTGACATTGACAGAAACTAGCAGTGGTTTGAAACCGTCTTGCTCCTTTTCCAGGTGGGAGACCTTAGACAGCTTCATGCAGCACGACGTCCAGGAGCTGTGCAGAGTGGTGAGTGTCTCCTACTGTTACACTCCACCATCTGACTGCTTCCTCGGCAGTCTGTAAGTGTGTGTGTGTGTGTTCCAGCTGCTGGACAATGTCGAGAACAAAATGAAAGGCACCTGTGTTGAGGGAACCATCCCCAAACTCTTCAGAGGAAAGATGGTGGTAAGTTGACCCGACTGTTTAAAAAAGGAAATCAACAAACCTCAATCATCTGCCCCCCCCCCCCTCTCCCACTCTTGTCTGTCGTCTCAACTTAAGTGTGTTGTCCTCTCTGCAGTCCTATATCCAGTGCAAGCACGTAGACTACCGGTCAGAGCGGATAGAGGACTACTACGACATCCAGCTCAGTATAAAAGGAAAAAAGAACAGTGAGTATCTCCCGCTAGCCTGTTGTGACACGTGGACCCCCCTCGTCCTCGTCGTCAGCCGCAGCTGATGTTTAGGAGGAGTGTTGCCGTACGTCGTATAACACCCCTCTTCCTGTGCAGTCTTTGAGTCCTTCAAGGACTACGTGGCCGTGGAGCAGCTGGATGGAGACAACAAGTACGACGCAGGAGAGCACGGCCTGCAGGAGGCGGAGAAGGGGGTCAAGTTCCTCACCTTCCCCCCCATCCTGCACCTGCAGCTCATGAGGTTCATGTACGACCCTCAGACAGACCAAAACATCAAGATCAACGACAGGTAACCACACACACACACACACTTGGCCGTGTGACTCCTGAGTTGTGTGTGTGTGTGCGTGCAGCATTGTGTGGTTGCCGTCAGAGTGAGGGTCCAGACCTCTGAGTTGAGTGGCGTTTGAGCAGCCTACTGTGATGACACGGTGACTGTGTGGAGAGCCTCCTCGTTCACCGCTTTTAACTGTGACTCATCTGAGCTGCGTGCCCCCAGTCACCTGGCACCACACACACACACACACGCACGCACTTAGGATGAATGTGCATGTTTGGAAAGGCGGTGAGCAGACATTATCATTCTGTTTGAGAGGGCTTGACGGGTCACCTCTCTCCTGCTGTTTATAACTCTCTTGTTCCCCTGAGAAATGAGTTCATTTGAACAGCGCCTGAATAGATTCCTAAATCAGACACCCTGCCTCCCTCTACCCTTCACCGTGTTCCTCTGTACTGTCTCCAATCTTCCTCCTCTCTCTTTCATCCCTTTCTCCCTCCTTTCTTTCGCCCCTACCCTTCTGTCTCTCGAACCCTCACGCTCACCCCCCTTGCTCTCCCTCTGCTCCCCAGGTTTGAGTTCCCAGAACAGTTGCCTCTGGATGAGTTCCTCCAGAAGCCCGACTCCAAGGACCCGGCCAACTACATCCTCCACGCGGTCCTGGTCCACAGCGGGGACAACCACGGGGGCCACTATGTCGTCTATCTCAACCCCAAGGGAGACGGCAAAGTCAGTGTCAAGGAGCCAATAGTAAGAACACCTTTAGAAAAAAAAAGAAGAAAAAAATGTTTTACTTGTACTTCTTTCTACTCTCTGGGAGGGGGGTGGGGAGGGGAATGTTCTTGATGCTGCTGGAATTGTCCGAATGGTCATGGAGCCACCGGCCTGTTATTGTTAGTAAATGTGGGGGAGGGGGAGCGGGGGGGTAGAGCAATGTTTGGGAATGCATGGCATCTGTAAATGTTCGTCGGTAATGGGATGATGGCGGTTGCAATGTCATTGCTGTTGGGGGGGGATTATCAGAAGGGTTGAGTCAGTGATTTGAATATAAAACTACTATTAAAGGCTGTTATCGTCCCTGTTGCAAACCGCCCCTGTCACTTTAACGCTACAATAAGGGAAAAAGCGTTTTGGAAATACTGCTGTTTAGTTTGTGAAGTAAACATCCTGTCCTATGATTCAGACTGATGTAAGTGCTGCTGAATGAATGTACCCAAACAGTAGTATTAAGTGCTCTGTGCCTCTCTCTCTCTGTCTCTATCTCTCCCCCTCTCCCTCCCCTCAGTGGTGCAAGTTTGACGACGACGTTGTGTCGCGGTGCACCAAAGAGGAGGCCATCGAACACAACTACGGTGGCCATGACGACGACCTCTCTGTCCGGCACTGCACTAACGCCTACATGCTGGTGTACATCCGCGAGTCCAAACTCAGTGAGTCCGCCTCCGACGTACCGTCGTGTACTATCGGTCCAACCCCGCTGAACTTGTACTGTCGTACATCTGCCAAGACTCTCACCTCTCACTGGCTTACTGAATCCAACACACCAGAATCAAATGAACAGTCTGATCAGGCTTGTGCGGAGCCTGGTCACGACCCGTTCAATTGAATCTGATGGGTTGGAGCAATGGAAAACGTACATGACAGTGGGCCCTGTGGACCAGGGTTGAAGACCGCTGCCTTACAGCATCTGGAAGATTTGTACAGGAGCAGTCGATGCGTGACCCACTCGTGTTTGTGTGTGTAGTTGATGGTCCGTGGCCTCTCTCTTACCCGCTGTCTGTCTCTCCCCCCCCCCCCCCCCCAGGCGAGGTGCTGCTGCCGGTCACAGACGTGGACATCCCCCAGCAGCTGGTGGAGCGCCTGCAGGAGGAGAAGAGGGTGGAGGCCCAGAAGAGGAAGGAGAGGCAGGAGGCCCATCTCTACATGCAGGTCCAGGTAGGGAACATGGCCGGGGCTCCACCTCCGTCCCAGCCCCCCTGACGGAGCTCTGGACGTAGGCCACGAAACCGGCCGGCACCGTCCGCCGCCGAGGACACATCGGCAGGTCGCATTCCACGTAATCGGCTTTCTGTTCCTCACTTCCTGTTTCCCCCGCCCCGTGGCGTCAGATGGTGACGGAGGACCAGTTCTGTGGTCACCAGGGAAACGACATGTATGACGAGGAGAAGGTGAAGTACACGGTGTTCAAGGTCCTCAAGTCCTCCACGCTCGCAGAGTTCGTCCAGAACCTCTCCCAGACCATGGTGAGTGTGTGTGGGTGTCTTATTTTCCAGCCATCAGTAAAACCCAGCTCATCTTTTCCTCCTCTCCTCCCCAACAACATGGAAACAGTGTCTGTCCTGCTCTTGCCTCATAGTGGTATTAGGTGTGTGTGTGTACACGGGTCTGTGAATGTATACTAGTAGAGTGGCTCTCAACCTTGTGGAGACATTTCCAACCTTCAGTCACGTCATTTGGCTTGACAAAGGAACTTCTTTCCAAAACAATAAGTAGAGTAATACTTGTTCCAATATTTGAGTCAGCTGTAGGGACGTGAGCCTGGTTCGAAATGAGGCTGTTGGTGTGTGTTTTGTTTGTGTGGGTTCATTTGTCCAAGGAGGTCAAACACAGCCTGAGTCTTGTCTCTAGAGCGTGTGTATGTGGCGTAGACTGTGTGTGTGTGTGTACCAATCTTGTGTGTGTTATTGATGTGCTGCAGGGTTTCCCACAGGACCAGATGAGGCTGTGGCCCATGCAGGCCCGGAGCAACGGGACCAAGCGGCCCGCCATGCTGGACTACGAGGCCGACTGCAACAAGTCTGTGAGTACCACACTGTGTGTGTGTGTGAGACTGTGTGGAGCGTATGGGGAATAAAGGACTGCAAACCTCAGAGAGACCGTTTTAATTGTCCTTGTGTTTGTCCAGATGATCGACTTGAGCGACAACGAGAACCCCTGGACCATCTTCCTGGAGACGGTCGACCCGGAGATGGCTGCCAGCGGGGCCACGTTACCCAAGTTCGACAAAGACCGTGAGTTTCCCCTCCACTGGCCACAGGCCAAGTTTGTTTAACATTCCAGGAACTGGCATACATGTATACACCGAACAAGTCCATTCATAAACAACTATATTATTACCAGGGTCCTCTGAGGCTCCTGTAGAGAACGTACAGGTCATGTGATGAAATCCTGTGGATGCTGTTCTTGAGGACTGATCACTCAGCTTGGTGTGTTGATAGTGCTCTCTCTCTCCCTCTCTCTCCCTCTTTCCTTACAGATGATGTCATGTTGTTCTTGAAGATGTACGACCCAAAAACCAGAAGCTTAAATTATTGTGGACATATCTACACACCTATATCCTGTAAAATACGTAAGTCCAACCATGCAGCGCGTCCTGGGTGGCACCGTGATCGTGCGTGTTGGCCCCGCCCACAGGAAGTCCAAATGAGTTCCCCCTCCCGAATACCTCGTCATTGTTCTGCCGTCCACGGTTGGTGTCGCCAGTGTTGCTGTTGCGGCTGTGTCGTTGCTGACTGTTGTGTGCCCCCCAGGAGACTTGCTGCCAGTCATGTTTGAGAGAGCAGGCTTCCAGCAGGAGACTAGCCTTATCCTCTATGAGGAAGTTAAGCCCAACCTGACTGAGCGGATACAGGACTATGACGTGTCTCTGGACAAGGCTCTGGACGAGCTCATGGACGGAGACATCATCGTGTTCCAAAAGTAAGTGTGTGTGTGTGTGGACGCGCATGTAAAATCAGTTGCTGTAATGCAGATGTCTGGATTGGCAACTCATCGCACAGTAGATTAAGCCTCTCAATCTGTCTTCTCCCTCCTCTTTTGGTTTTCACTCTGTCACTCATTTTACGGTTCATATTCACACTCAATCCCTCCTTCCCTCCTCCAGGGATGACCCAGAGAATGACGCCAGTGAGCTGCCCACAGCCAAGGACTACTTCAGAGACCTCTACCACCGGGTGGACGTCATCTTCTGTGACAAGACCATCCACAACGACCCCGGCTTCGTGGTCACGCTCTCCAACCGCATGAACTACTTCCAGGTCAGTCAGGAAGAGGAAGCTCCGGGTAGCGCCCCTCGCTAGCCGCCGCGCAGGTAGCGCTAACCGTGTTCGTGTCTCTTCTGTGGCAGGTGGCGAAGACGGTGGCCCAGAGGCTGAACACGGACCCCATGCTCCTCCAGTTCTTCAAGTCCCAGGGGTAGGGGTGCCCGTCTCTCTCTGTCGCACGTTCCTCCCGAGCTCCGTGTGGCGGCACGCGCCCAGAAAGGTGGCGTGGCGAGGTTGTGTAACCTGTCCCCCTCTCCGTTCTCTCCTCACCGCCTCTCCCTCTGTCCACCCCCGCCCTCCCTCCTCGGAAACCGCCTGCTCCTCTTGGCCTCCCCTCCGTCTCCCCCCTCTCCCCCTCTCTCTTGGGCAGGTACAGGGACGGGCCGGGCAACCCTCTCAGACACAACTACGAAGGCACTCTCAGAGACCTGCTGCAGTTCTTCAAACCCAGGCAGCCCAAGAAACTGTACTACCAGCAGGTGGGGCTGTGTGTGGTTGGAAGGGATGGATGGATGTAAACCGAGTACTTGACATGGGAGGCTGAGTGGATCTTTTGTTGCGGAATATCTCGCTATTGTCTAGGGAGCTCGCGCTTTGTGTTTGTGGGAGAGAGACCAGGAGAATCAGAGAGGGTTGTTCTCGGAGACTGAGCTTGCCTTCCCCTTGCCTTCCCCCTCTTTTACACCTCCAGCTGAAAATGAAGATCACAGACTTTGAGAACAGGAGGAGCTTCAAGTCCATATGGCTCAACGGCCAGTTTAGAGAGGAGGTAACGCCCACATACACACGCACACAATTCTGCGTAGTGACCAGTGGAGGACGATGCGCGTTTTGGACCACAGCCAACTTTGTCTCCCTCCCCCATGCGTGTTCCAGGAGATCACACTCTACCCTGACAAGCACGGCTGTGTCCGAGACCTGCTGGAGGAATGTAAAAAAGCTGTGGAGCTCTCCGACAAAGGCTCAGAGAAGCTCCGGTAAGGACCCCACCCCTCCCCCATGGTGCAGGGATCCTGTTTGAATGAATGGTTTATAAGCTTCTAATGGAGCGCCTCTCTCCTCGCCCCCTCCTCCTCCTCTCTCCGTCCCCAGGCTGTTAGAAATAGTAAGCTATAAGATCATCGGCGTGCATCAGGAGGACGAGCTGCTCGAATGTTTATCTCCTGCTGCCAGCCGGACGTTCAGAATAGAGGTAAGACCCCCGTCCTGCTTTGGGTCCCCTCCAGTCCTTCTCCTCTCTCCCCCCGCCCCCTTTCTCTCCCTTCTCCTCCCCCCCCCCGACGCGCTGACCTCTCCTCTGCTGCTGTCTCCCTCATCTCCCCTCCCCCAGGAGATCCCTCTGGACCAGGTGGAGCTGGACAAGGACAACGAGATGCTGATCCCGGTCGCTCACTTCCACAAGGAGGTCTTCGGAACCTTCGGCATCCCCTTCCTGCTCAAGATCAGACAGGTGCGTCTTCCAGGGAGGCGGGGGAGGGGTGTGCGTGTTTAGTATCTCTGTGTGTGTGTGTGTCATGTTGTCCTGTGGTGCGTTCCTTAGGGGGAGCCGTTCAGGGAGGTGATGAGGAGGATCCAGAGCATGCTCGACATCCAGGAGAAGGAATTTGAGAAGGTTAGCACTCCACCAACTCATCCACCCCACCCAACTCAGTCCCACATCCCAGCAGTGTTAACAGCTGCTGCTTTCTCTCTCCGCCAGTTCAAGTTCGCCATTGTGATGATGGGTCGGCATCAGTACATCACTGAAGACGAGTACGAGGTCAACCTGAAAGACTTCGAGCCACAGCCAGGTAACACTGGCACACAGCTGACACCTTCGGCGCCGTCGAGTTTGTCCCCCCTGCTCAAGGTGTTTAATCTGTTACTCCGGTTCTAACCTGTGTGTCCTTCCCCCAGGTAACATGTCCCACCCTCGACCCTGGTTAGGGCTAGACCACTTCAACAAAGCTCCAAAGAGAGGTCGCTACACCTACCTGGAGAAGGCAATCAAGATCCACAACTAAACAGCCCACCAGCTCCTCCCTCTCTCCCCCCCCCCCCCTTCACCCTAACCCACCATAACCACAGACTGTAACCAACCCAGTGTGTGTGTGTGTGCGTGTCTGAGTGAGCGTGAGTGAGCGCGTGCGTGTGTGTGTTCACCACATTGCACACCCTTGCCGAATCTGGCTCCACAGGCACCATGTATTCAGTCGTCAGCAAAAGGATCGCCTGCTGACGAAGGCTACTCCCCCACCCTCACCTCCCTGCCCCCCACCCCACCCTTCCCACCACGGTGTTTTTCTTTTTTCCTTTTTTTGGAGGCTGTTGGGTTTTTTGGCTTCTCTAACTGTTGACTGCCTATTTTTTTTGGTCTGAAAGTGGAAATGAAATTGGATTTTAACAAAACCGGGCGGACGACACAGTATGTGAACTTCTAGACTTTCTTTTCCCCTTTTTTGGTTTTGTTTAAAAAAAAAAAAAGGTTGTTGTTACGGCAAAGAATTACTGCTGCGTCGTGAATGGGATGATGAATATGATGGTAGAGGCAATGGAGAGAGAGATTGCTGTTTGCAGGAAAAGGAACGAGCTTCCTTCTTTTACCAAGCCGTTTGCAGAGGCCTGAGGCTTGCTAGTTGCCCTGATGTGGTTGTTATAATATTTCCTGGTCCCCCTTTAGTGCAACTAGTCAACATTTCCACGTTTACACAATTCTTTCTCAATTAGTTTGGTTGGAGGAAAAAAAATCAGTTTTTGTCTTTTCTGCAAATCTTGTATAATAAAATAAAAATCCACAGCATCTGTTTAAAAATAAATTTAAAAAAAAAAAAAAATTGTCTGTACTTCATCTTGCACGTCGGCACTTAATATCAGAGGTTTTCCATTTCTCAGGAATGGTAAACGTAAACTGGTTGTAGTTTTGATCTGCTAACCTAACCAAGACCCCACCTTTTTGGGTTACTCTCCCTGTCATCCTTATCTTCTTTTTGTCGTTCCTCCCTCCCCTTCTCCCACCTCCCTTGGTCTGAGGGTTAGTGAAGCTGAATATGTCACCCCACAGAGCCTTGGAGGAGTTTAGCTATGCTTGTAGGGAGCTGCAGCCACTTAGCCCACTGGTTTGAGGATATATAGACAAAGCCAGCATTATTAAAACACTCAGCCCTTTTTTTTTTTCTTTTTTTTTAAAGCACAGAAGGAACGCTCCCCTTATAGCGCATAGTTGGCTTTGTAAAGACGGCATTTGAAATTGTATATTTAAAATATGAACATGTAAAATCTTAACACATTTTTGTTGGGTACAGAAAAGGCTGGGTGTTCATATTCCTTGTGTGTAGATCTTTCCTTTGAGTTCCAGACTTTCCATTTGGATATTTTGTTCCATCTCTTTGTTTTTTTTCTTCAAAACTAATTGCATCCGTTTGTCTTGTTAAGTGCAGTACTAAGGTGATCTACAGAATCACACCTCAAATTGATCTTTTCCGGTTTCAAATCCTCCGTGTAGCAGCAGTGTACGACAACTATTCCTGTATATTGCCTTTTTGCTGGAAAATGTATGTTGAATAAAATTTTCTATAAAAAGAAGACCAAATTTGGTCCCTCTTAGTACCATCACCCAGAAAAATATTTTCGAGTTGTCCGGCCAGGTCAGTACACAAGCGTAGCATGTTTCAAACCTAGCATGTAATTGGCTGTGGGTGCCTGAGAGATGGTGTAGATCTGCATGTCCTTTGAGACATCTCATTTTATTTCGAGAAACTACAATCTGTGATAACTAAAATGTAAAATATCTTCTTGGATACATGTTATACATCATTGGTGTTTAGCGCCAACAGTATGGAAATATGTCTGGTTGAAAAGAGGAGTTTGACAAATAAAAACTTAAACAAACACTTATGCAGGCAAAACTAGACATCAGTGTTCTCGTCAGAGTTTGGACCTGGCCTTAAACATTATAGAGCATCCTTAATAAGTATGCTTTATTGAAGAAGGTTGGAACTGTGCAGAAAACCAGACTTGTATGTACATAATTTCTGATTCTACTGGGAAACATGTGTCACCAAACAATGACATCCTTCATTATCCTATACTTCATTTGGTTAAATATATACTGTCGATACCTTTTAATTGAGTCACATTATGCTGGAGATTTGATGAGGTGAGTGCAATAGGATGTAGACCATAAGGTTTGACATGAGTAGACTTGCAGGTGCAATACCTGACACTGAGATTCCTTGTCAGTGATATCAAATGCTATCTGACTGCTAAGGTTCTGTGTCTTGAAAGCTACATATGTACCTCCACTAACCGTGTCTCTTTGTGATTCTGTTTTCTTTCTTTTTTTAATGGTGAAACAAGTTGAACAGTGTCTTAAGGCTATTTACATCCCACCCATATAGTTAAAGATCATCTAAGTAAGTTAGCTATAATGCCCTCCTCTGCTAGGTTACCTTCATAAGCTCCCCCCGCTCTAATGGGGCTTAAATGTCATAACACACCGCCTGAGTCAGATCCTAGGATGGGCCTATAGGGCAGAGGGGAAGGAGCATCACTGGAATGAAACCCAGCCAGTGGAGACAGTGAGCAGGTCGGAGGAGGAGGCGTGGTCCCAGGAGGGTGGCCGTGAATGGCGGTCAACAGCAGCGTTTCTTGTCTACGTAGAGGATCTGGTGGCACTGGGGGCAGGAGTGGTACGCGTCCTTGAAGTGTTTCACGAAGAAGGGGATCAAACAGCAACCGACCACCAACCTGGGACGCACACACACACACACCGTTTTAGTATTTAAACATGGCACAGTCGCTCACTGTGTATCACCATCTCTCTCCCCACACACACTCCACTTCTCACTTCCCATGGCTCTCATCGCCATCCCCCTCTCGGCCCCAGCCCTCTCCATGTATCTTCTCCCCTCTCTCTGTCCCCATTTCCCCCTCTCGGCCCCAGCCCTCTCCATGTCTCTTCTCCCCTCTCTCTGTCCCCATCTCCCCCTCTCGGCCCCAGCCCTCTCCATGTCTCTTCTCCCCTCTCTCTGTCTCCATCTCCCCCTCTTCCTCCGCCGTCCACTCACCCGCAGAGGATGAAGACGAAGCACATGAGCCAGGCGAAGGCTCCCACTTTGTAGGTGACGTCGGTGTTGACCTGCTGCTTACAGCCGGTACAGGTGGTCCTTCCTGATGTGCGGCCCAGCTCCGTCTCGTAGCTGACAAACTTGTTCTTGGTGGGTGCGCCAGATGTGGCATACACTGCCGAGGACAAAGGGGAGTAGAGGAGATGGAGTGGAAGGGAGGGAGGAGGTGGGGATTCAAAGAAGAGAGAATGATGGGTGTTGGGAGAGCAAAAAGAAAGCAGGCTTAGGAAAGTGACTCATCGTGATGATGCCTCAGACATCCATCTTGTTTCACCAAGTGCTGCTTACCAGGAATGGCCTGGACCTCAGTGGGTATTTGGTCGTCGGGCAGGTGACACGGGGTGAAAGGCTGGTGAACATGGTACACCTTGACGTCCCCCCCCTGTTCTCCCCCTACTAGAGATTGGAAGAGATGGAGAGAAAGAGTAGAGAAAGGGGAGGAAGAGTACAAGAGGGGGGGGGGGGAACATTTAATTACACTGTAGTCAAACAAGTTCATCCGCTGAGCGTAGTAACTTCTGAGGTTGGCACCACTGGTCTCGGTATAAAGTGTGCCATATCTGTTGTGATACAGCAAACATGCTGGATGAATGGACAGACTAGGCTGGAGACTCACCTGGAATGATGTAGGGGGGTGGGTTAGCTCCACCTGTGCTCATTGTCCTCTGGTGAAGGATTCCTGCACATCGCCAAGGAGACACAGGTTAGTTAGGGATGGTGTATGTGTGACTGTGCTGAAGCTTGCATGATGGGAGTAATGTCGTAAGAGTAATTAGCTAGACTTTCTCAATCTCACTCTGTCCTCTAAACTACCACTAGGTGGAAGTATGTCCTATAGCTCTGCTGGTACTGGGTCAGGATGACACAGCTGTAATGAACAGACAGTGTCTGCAACCAAGAGAATTAAGACAGATTTTGCACCACCTGTCTTTTGTCACAGCTGACAAAAGACATCTTTTATCAGCTTCTACAGCTGATAAAAGATGATTCTGATGCCTCTGTTCTGTATAATATCAGTGTTAATTTAACACAAGTAGTGTTTCTTTTTTCTATCTCATGAGAGTGGACGTAAATAAACATTCAACAAATAAAATGTCCAACATTTTGAAATGTGCGGTACACTGACGGGTATAAGTGAAGAGGTCATTGACTTTTCTCTAGGAAACCTGTTGTTAATGTTTCCTTTGATTTATTGCTTAATCATGGTTTACTGAAAAAGCATCTGACCATTCCCCTCCTGAATAACCTGTTTCTGACCTTGATCAGTGGTTAGAGCAGTTTCTTTTTAGCTACTCCAGTGTTGCCTGCCAGTGCTTTTAATCTAACTATACATTACAATACAATACTAATCTATACTAGTCTATACTAGACAATACTAGGAAAAACTCCTCCTCTCTATACTATCCATCAATTATGTTGTATCTGACAAAGAGCTTTGGCTGTTGCTTGTCATCTGTCATTTACATTATGGGATTTGAGAAATGACAGATTGCCTCAGGGCTTTAACAAAAGGACACACACACACACACAACGCCTAGGCGAAACCCAGTCTACACCCGAACATGGCTGTAGGAATGTAGCTTGGCTACATGTTTCCCCATTGACTGACTACCTCTTTCACTGACGGATTTACTGACTGACTGACCATCTGACTTGTTTGACTGACTGGTTGACTGACTAACTGGCTAGTTGTTTGACTGACTGGCTGTTTAACTGAATAACTGGTGAGAGGTAAATGCTCAACTTCCTCCAGACAATTCCATTCAAAATCTCTGTCAGAAACATCTCCGATGAATGATTTGACTAGTTTACAACGTTATGCGTATTCCAGTAGCTGTAAAGAGCAGGGGTAGGGATGCACATAGACATCGCAATGAGTGGCACTCCCTTTAGACACTGTTCAAATGTTCTCTCATAACTCATGAATGTCGGTCGCCTCTTGCTCCTCTGTCAGTTATACTTGATTTTGAAATCAATCACTTAACAGTACAAATATGAAATATAATTGATACATTTTGAACTTTATGTATAGAGTCTCCCAGCCCTCTCTCTATCCCAGTAAAGCCAACATGGGTTAATTCTCTCAGAGCCTAGGACCCAGTCCTGATCCCCCAGCACCAGACCAATGGATATATGTAGCATCTCTTGATGCTCTCAAACAACTGTAGGATGCAAGATCAAGATGGGTCAGAGATCCAACTCTGTTGATTATGTTAGCTTTAAGGGTCTGACAGTCACAGGGCCCTAATGGGAACACCTTCTTGAGCTAGGTGTGGAACCACTCTGTGCATGAACTCAATACCAGTCAAACCTGTGTGTGTAAGAGAAACTGTTCCTTGTCTGCATGTTTGGCACAGAAAGTTCAGCTGATTGGAGTTCATTAGAGGCCTGTCTAACGCCCACACCTTCTAAAGACTCCAGCAAAAGTGGATTAGAGGCCTGTCTAACGCCCATACCTTGTCAAGACTCCAGCAAACTAGACATATAGTTATGATGTAAAATAGAGAACCACATTATCATCCGATCCATCAGGTTGCCCAATCGATGGCATTTTTGCATGTGTCACCAAACAGGCTGGAAAAGCAGTAAGGAAATTTGACTCTGTCCCATCAAAACATTGCGTTTTGAAATGTCAGACACTTCCGGCACTAGACTGCCTGCAATGTCATATCTCACAAACACAGTAAAAAATACTTCACTAACCTCCACCAACCAAATCAAGGCATTTTCCCCAACATGATTACCTTGCAACTATCAATACCTATAAATACCACACAAATCATCTGATCAAGGCAATTACAAGTGACGACAACTGACTGGAAATTATCTGATAATTAAACACTTAATATCATGAATTTAATACAAGAGGGCTCGGGGCAGATAGATAATATTGTAACATAACATGTCTGACACGACATTTCCAGAGTTACAGCTAACACACACGGTTGTCATCGGACCCTCCCTACCTAAAGTGTCTACCTAAAAACAAGACACAAACACACACACAAACATACTGTACATACACACAAACTCACACACAAACACATCTGTAATGCTCACTTTTCCACCCATCAACTCCGTTTTTTCATTTCAATTAACTTGCCCTCTCCTTTCACTTCTTTGTATTAGCATAGTCTACATCTTGAGAGCCTGAAGATGCGACCTTGTAAAAGTGTTTGAAACCAGAACCGTTGCGTTCAAAATAAAAAGAGGAAACTACAAGGACTTACCTGGTTCAAGTGGTGAGAAAAATATCAAGTAGATAGTCCTGCTGCAGATGCAGAGTGCTAATATAATGGCAGTTCTACCTACCTGAGCATCTTTATTAGGCCACACCTCCCCCTGCCAAGCCCCACTGTAGGTGATTCATGATGTCTAGATGACACAGTAAAAAGACAAAGTTGTCTTTAGCCTTTGTTCTTTGTTTCTGTTCTGTGGGAGGGAGGGGGGGGGGGGGGGGTTGTGCTATAGCATTTAGGAGGTGTAGTTTCTTCTTACTTTGATAATAACCTGTTCTTCTTATTTGCATTCCCTCCTAACTACCTGTCCAAATGGACAGATCCTCCTGGTATAGCCCCTCCATCTACATAACCCGCCCTCCAGCCAGCCAGCCCGCCCAACCCCACCCCCCCTGACTGAGAGGGTGCAGAACAGGGTGGGGTTTTCAGGTCGAGAAAGGTGTTGGCGTGTATCAATTCACAGGGGTGAGGTGAAAATATTTGAGATGTGTGTGTGTGCTCATGGGTATGTGCATGAAAAGGCCTGATGAACAACATTCCTGGGATCAAACATTACCTATATGTGTTCCCCAGTAGGTGCGTGTGTGTGTGCATGTGTGCATGTGTGCATATGTGTGCGTATGTGTGAGTGCATGCACATTAAAGTATGGGTGTGTGCATGTGTTGAAATGCTTGAGAGTGGTGAAGATGTTGTCAACATATTCTCTAAATGATTAGTAAACTCTTACAGTGAGGGGTGGGGTTATTACAGAGGTAAATATAGTGTCTGGATCATTGGTATAAAGGTGCCAAGTCATGAGACATACCGGTTCATTTGACATTGGTTTTCATCAGGCCACATATGAACCATGCTAAAACCACAGATAATCCCAAATATGTTTATTTGCTTTAAATCAAATACCCGCCCATCCGATTTGCTCTGGAACCGAGCCTGAAACGCACACACACACACGCACACACACACAGATCAATTCATCAGTTGCTGCTATCTGTCTGAGTCATGAAACACTCAAAACTAGAGAGGGTACAATTTCTGGGGAAATTGTAGGGTGTGCTTGCTTGCGTCGGTTGCACAGGGGTCCGTTTTTGAATGACATTTTTACAACTGATATTTCTGTATATTTTATATAAAAATGCATACTTATTATTTATAAAGATTACATAGATTTAAAAGCATTTTTTTTGCGGCTCATTTACAACTGAAAATCCGAGTGAAGTGTAGAATGAAATAGATGTCTTCTCATTTCCCCTGCAAGAGGCAGCCTCATCGTTGAATCAAAACGAATAAATTTGGCAGACCGGTGTAAAAATTGACCTAATCTCTATGATTTAAACGTCCTTTTAAGTTTTTCCCTTCTCGTGATATTTTAAGGAATTTAGCCTACTCATATTGCATTCATTCATGAATAAAGAACCCCCTTTGAAGATTATTCTACGACGTTACCGGCAGTAGAAGATGGAATCGCGATTCAAACAGTACCATCTGCTAACTGAAAATATGCCCTTAAAAACGTAAATAAGCTTGACATTTATTTAGTGGAAAATCGCTTTCATAAAAAGCTCACTGGTAGCGATCATTGTCAGTAACAACGCCAAGTGCGATATAGCCCTGTGTGGAGAAGCTGCCCCCCGGTAAATTGTACTACTACGGTACAGTACTAGACTACTGCTGTGTTCGTCTTGGTAGCGATTGCGTTGGTTGAATTTGATTTAACGTTCCGTTGTACGGTTTAGGCTGAAATTAATTATTTTCATGAACAGATTGACAAAGTTTAGGCTGTGGCAATGAAGTTAAGGTTAGTAGTTAGATAGACTTTTGATTTAAGTAAGGGGAGTGCCGAACATGTTCTGTCGCCGTTTGACTTCCTACAGCTGTGTAGATGTTTTTGTAGTGTCTCGCGTAGGCTACAGCGTTGCAGTGAGCAACACTGGTTTGAAACCACAGGTAATGATAATTTCACCCACAAATCGTTTACTTGTAATGTAATGTCATAATAAATCCTACAACGAAAATGTATTTGTGAGGAATGTTTATTTTAACGATTGAAAACAGATGCATCATAGACCAATGTAGTATGTGTTGCCCGGCCAACAGAGGCTAATGTCATGATGCTAATACTTCAGTGACATAGTAGACTACTGTTTCCGAAAGTAGATGTATTTCCTTAATAAAATCAGCTTATATTGTACATTACACGTCACAATTGTGTGTCATATCACAAAGTACAATTAGTAAATAGTTATCACCCTGGCCTCTTTGCTTGTGGCGTTTCTGCAGCTCCCTTGCAGTAAAGCAGTTAGCTTAGCTATCTCCCAGAAGTTAACGAGCTGCTAAACTAATGTTCTGCTAGAGGTAGTCACGCGAGTTTTCGTGACGTTAGTGACGTAAGTAGCGTCATTGACTGTGGCTAGCAAGTTAGCCACCGTTAGCTTCACTTTTCGCCACAAAAACGTAATTTCCACTTAAACCATGCAACGGAACGTAAATCCCAATAGAAGCAACTCAATCGCTACCAAGACGAACCTTTTGACACCGCCGTTGTGTATGTAGTCCAAATATTTACTGAGTTTTAGGGGGGCAAAAAGAAATAATAATAATAATATATATGTGAGAGAACAAAGGTTGTGCTCTCGCCGAAGGCTTGAGCACACCCAATAATAATATATATGTGAGAGAACAAAGGTTGTGCCCTTGCCGAAGGCAAAGCACACCCAATAATATATAAGTGAGAGAACAAAGGTTGTGCCCTTGCCGAAGGCAAAGCACACCCAATGATTCTCTTGTACGACAGGTGCACTGCTCAGTGTCCATTCCGATAGCTTTTTAATACTAGTGCAAGCTATTTGATTTCCAGTACAAGCTAATGATTGTCTGTTTTTGCTATCGATACTGCAGTACTATATGCAAAGGGATTAATAGTTTCCACTTGTAAGTCATATTGTTATGAGAGAGCATTGTGCTCTGCAGGGTGTTTATTGTGACCCACAATGCAAGGCAGTAGAAGTGGACCAACCTGTAGCCTTCCAGAGAGCTGAATCACAGGGTTCTCTGACACATCCCAGAACCACACATTCAAACTACTTCTTTGAACCACACCTTACAACATAAGAGAAACAGTTACTAAGTTTCTCAGACAACAGGATGGTATTTATGGTATGCTGTTTGGAGAGCACAAAGCATGACATCTGCTATGACATCCGGAGTGTTTCACTATAACATGAAAGAGCTTGAAACTCAAGTATTTGTGTTGTAAAATGTAAAAAAATTGGTAATTATATACATATTGGCTCAGTGTGTGTGATTTAGAGAGAGAGAGGTGCACTGCTTGGCTCAGTGGCTCCATGAAAAGAGGTGAGAGAGAGAGAGAGAGAGAGAGAGAGAGAGAGAGAGAGAGAGAGAGAGAGAGAGAGAGAGAGAGCGAGAGAGAGAGAGATACAGAGACAGAGAAATTCAGAGTGAGAAAGCTCTGTTAAAGTAATCTTCCTGCCTGTTTGACGTTGATGTACTGCGGAAAGTAACAAGCGAGGACGTGTGTGTGTGTGTGTGTTCATACATCTGTAGACCATCACTGGGGCTAAACAGCCCAATCCCACAGCTACTCCTCTTTTTCCAGTGCAACTTGGTCAGCCTTGTTTACCACACAAGACAAGCAGACTCCTGGTGTGCCCTAGCCCAATCACACTGCACCATGTCCAGCTTCAGACCGAGCTGTGGATGCCAGCTCCTGGTTCTGCTGCTGGTCCAGCTCCAGCTCAACCCGGGGGCAGCCCAACCTGAACACAGGACACCCGTCTACCAACGCCTCCAACGTATTGACGAACAGGTCAGCTGTGTCCTGTGTGTGTGTGCGCACATGCATGGACATAGGTATTTATATTCTAAAAGATCTTACTACCGTGAACAATCAAAATGGATAAACGTTTGATAAGACCCTCCTCTGGTCTCTCAGTTCCAGCGTTTCCAGGAGAAGACTCTGACCCATTTGGAGACTTTGAACCGGCGCCACAACGTGTCCTCCAGTCTGGAGGCCCGGCTGCAGACCCTAACAGACCAGTACCACGGCCTCTCCCAAGACCTTAACCACCTCAGAGAAACCACCAGCCAGGAGATGGACTCTCTCAGGTAGGGAGGGGCCATGGGCATTACACGATAAACAGTAGAACAACTATTTATACACTTACTGAACATCAGGGTGTGACGTCAGATGGCTGAGCGGTTAGGGAATCGGGCTATTGATCAGAAGTTTGCCGGTTCAATTTCTGCAGTGAAAAATGACGTGTCCTTGGGCAAGGCACTTCATCCTACTTGCCTCAGGGGGAATGTTCCTGTACTTACTGTAAGTCGCTCTGGATTAGAGTGTCTGCTAAAATGACTCAATGTAAATGTAAGTAACCAACACTCCTGTGATCTAATGCCATTTCTGAGACTTGGACTGCATTTGATAGAAAAAGGTTTTCTCTCCCCTGCAGCCAATGGGTGTAACACCACAAGAAAGATTGAAATCGATTGTTTTTATAACACACACAGACTACATGACTTTCTCATGTTTGTGCTGTGTTTTAGTGTTTTGGTTTTATCCTGTATAATTTTGAATAGCTTATCATAAATAAGAAATGTCCAATACAAGTAAAGGTTGATAATATGTAAATACTGTGCTATACTTTGTTTGTCATCTTGTAACATCTTTCACTGGGCACAGGGAGTCCTGCAGGAAGATACAGAAGAAGAGCAGGCGGATGGAGGGTTGGCTGGCGTCCCTGGAGAGGAGCCTGAGAGACAGCAGCAGACAGGCCCAGAGACAGAAGCAGGGGCAGGGGGACACTGCCTCCAACTTCACCATGGAGCTCCAAAACCAGGAGGGGAGACTCAGCTCCATTGAAGCCCAGCAGGAGCAGCTCATGGTCGGCTTGAGGGATCTGCAGCTGTCCTTAGGGGAGAAGGACGTTCAGATGAGACAGCTGGAGCGGAGAGTTGGGGAGATCGTTCAAGGGAATGGTGTATCTGTCAGGGTGTCTGGGAGGACAGGGGACCCCATCAACCCACAGGACCCAGCACCACCCAGGGCCCAAACCTCCAGAAGAGATAGGGTCAGGACAAGCCCTCATCTCAAGCCCAAACACACCCCACCTCACTCAAACCCCCAGTACAATTTACATACCCATTCCCAAACCCAGCCCCAGTCTAGCCTCAAGCCTCATCTTCATTCCAATCTCCATCCCCAGGCTTATTCCACAACTGAACATCCTCAACCTATAAATACCCAAGAGAGAAGAATGAGGACTAGAATTCCGCTTCCACCCCCTCAACCTAGCCAGCGCCCCAGCCATAGGGAGGGGAGAGGGAGGCACGAGACAGGAAGGCAGAGCCCCGAGCATGGACTCATCAAGGAGGGGGCAGTATCACAGTTTGGGTCAGAGTGGAGAAAGGGCAAAGAGATGGAAAGGAGGACAGGAAACGAACAAAGAAAAATATCTGCGGACGCCTACAGAGAAGGGAAAGGAGGGGGAGAGGAGGAGAGACGGGAAGATCCAGCCATCCAGAATCTTCTGCAGCTTCCTCTGAGGCACAAGATCCCCCAGCTGCAAGGACCCAGAAAGGAGGGCAACAGTATGTTCAACCTTGTTATTGCACATGCCAAGTACCACCAATACAACCAGGGTCTCAACTGGAGTGTATGACATATCTATAACCAATTTGCAGTGAACCAATGCATCTCGATCTGCATCTAAACTCACTTTAAATCTCAGAGCTGAGGGAAGCTGAGAGGTCTGTTAAAGGTATTGCTAGTTTTGTTTACACTCATGCTCTCTGGATAATGGTGAGATTTTACTTAACATCACGTAACTTTAAGCTCACTTATCCTGGGAATCTCTAACTTCTACTTTAGAGATGAGTAGAACAGACATCTAGTTCACCTCTCCCGTGAACATAACTCACATAACACTCACAAGTAACTCAACATCACAGGGAAGTAGGACAAAGAGAAAGGGAGTGACCGAAAGAGAGAAAGAGAGGAAAAAAAGAAAGAGGAATGGAAAAGAGAAAAAAATGAGATGAGAGATGGAGAAATGTTAATACATTCTTCTGTCAACTTTCTTTTTGAGGTAGGGCTTAGAGTTATGCTCACATCTGAGAAATCAATTTAATGCTCAAGGGTGCCCTTCAGAATGAAGAAACTAAGAAAGAAAACTGCATTTGTTGATCCGAAGTAATGGAATAGAGACCATCTGTTGAACACAACAGTCTCTTATCAACAGCAGATGTTGGGCTGGAACATTGTTGAATCATAGATACTTGTTATTATTGCACTTACATCTTTACCAACGTATGTTAAAACGTACAATTTATAAAACGGCACAGATTTTCAGACATTTCAGTGACAGATTTGTGCTTTGATCAGAATCAGACAGAGAGCCAGTTGGCAGTCTGGTAGCCTTGGCCTTTGCTTCAGAAACGTTCAGTGAGCTTTACAATTGACCACAGGTATCCATGGTTCCGGATATGAAGGGGAGAGAACTGAGCAGCTGGGGTTGTTATTCTTTAGAAAATGTTTCCCCGGATGCAACCTGAACTCATTTATCTTAACTTACAGCTACAACACCTTCAACCTGTATGATAAGTGAGGCTACTGTGTGATGTGTTATCCAATCAGAAAGTGTTGTATGCTTGCATACACAGGTCCAACATTTTCCTCTGTAGTGATAGTGTAGACTTACTCTGCTCAGACAGCAAGGTTTAAGATAAATGGTGTTTTGGTGATTTGATGGGTTTTGTTTCAATTCAAATTAATTCAAGTCAAATCAAGTCCAATAATTTCCTCTGCAGGGTGGATAACAGGACATGGGTAATTGTTACCACACTACAAATAGATCAAGGTCTCCTCTTAAACTATAAACATACTAAACGATCCTGTTCACTCCCCAGTCTGTAACGTGGACTCCATGCTGCTCTTCCCTTCTGCATCCTCGGATAACTACGTCACCTTTGCACGGAGCTTCCCCAACCTCCCGGAGCTGTCCGTGTGTCTCTGGCTCCGCGTGGATGTGGGGTACATCGGAACGCTGCTCTCCTACGCTACCGAGGACAACGACAACAGTCTGGTACTTTACGGGCACAGAGCCACCGTACCTAGGGACACCCTAGACTTTGTGTTGGGCGACCCCGTCTACAGACAACTCCACGTGGACGCTGTCCTCGATGGCCGCTGGCACCACCTCTGCTTCCTCTGGTCCTCCATTGAGGGACGTTTCTGGCACTACACCGACCGGCGCCTCACCTCCACAGGGTCAAAGTTCAGGAAGGGCTATGAGGTACCCGGGGGTGGTTCGGTGGTGCTGGGGCAGGAGCAGGATACCGTAGGGGGAGGGTTTGACCCCGAGGAGGGGTTTGCGGGGCGTATTGCAGGGTTTGTGGTGTGGAACAGGGTGCTAAGCCCTGGGGAGGTGGCAGGGGTAGCCACAGGGAAGGGGGTACCCCGAGGGGTGGTGCTGACCCTGGAGGATGTAGCAGGTGTGCATGGAGAGGTCCAGAAGGTGGCATGTGAGTGCCTAGAACACTGTGTCTGAAAGACTGAGGTCCCAGCTGGTCCTTTTTCAAACTGCATATTCTTTCCTACACATAATGCTACTCACTTTTGCTCAGAGACCACATCTCATGTGCATGTTTATAGAGAAATGCCTCAGTCAACACTGATCATCATCCCAGAGAGGAACGGGGTGTGAATTATCCTTCTGACTTTGCTGGTGTCAAACAGTGTTGGGTGGAAATAAAACTACACTTCTTGTAGACATGCAGATGCTGAATCTGCAACCATTTGTTGTTTAAAGGTCATTGTTGATTAAAAAAAAATGCTCTTAATGTAAAGGACCAACTGTAGACAAATGGATTTTGTTCATTCAAGAAATATTGGATCTTTAATGTAAAATTCTCTGATCAACTATAACTATACCATAGTATGGTACAGACCGGTAGATGTATTGTTGTTGGCTCATGTCATAAACTAAATCATAAATGACACACATTTCTTCTCATTCTTTTTCACACGTTTTTGATAGACTGTAGAGTAAATCCTTGTTTTCCCATTTTGCCTTGTGTACTGGACATATTTACAGAAACGTGAACAATGCTTTGAAACAAGACGTTTTAGAATACAGAAATGATATCAATGTGAATGGAGTGGGCTATTGTGAAACCTCAGTCGAAGACGTGAGCTGCAGAAACGATTCTACTTAGCGAACTACATAATGTATGGTCTATTGTGCTACCCGTAGTAATCGTCACGGGTTTTCTTGTTAGTCATGGGGAGCTGAGTATTGATAGTTAGCTAACCAGCAAGAATTACAGTTTACACACTGTTCCAGTAATTGTAAAAGTGGCAAACTATCTGAACAAAGCATGGCTAACATCACGAAGAAAGTGTCGTGGTCCAGTCGAGGTGACGAGTCAGGAGGCGGTGAACGGACCCCGCTACTCAACGGTTCAGAAGACGTCAGATACACCAGACAGGTAGGTAGTCTAGCTAGCTTGCTAACTCAGCAAGTTAGTAGCAAGCAAACGTTTAACTTGCAATGACAAGTTTACACAATGTGAACCCTGCGTGAAGTTATGATTTGCTGTGAGATTATTGCATTTCACTAATTTGATTGCACTGTGGGACAATTCTTGCATGCATGCATTTTGCGAATGATTGCAAGCTAACAACAAATGCAAACGTCATGAGCTGTGCACTGTCAGAATATCTCTGCTATGTACCAGTATTGAAGCGATAAGATGGCAATACACAAGGCTTTTAAAGGTGAAAGATCTATCTTCTAGATAGATCTCTGAATCTTCTAAATAGCCGGCGAGTGTTGAAAATGGAAGAATTGTGGAAACTCAACTTCCTTCTTTTTTGAAACACTAAACATTCAAGTCCATTTTAAACTTGTTTGTAATTACGGTTAAACACTTCCTGTTCAACATGTTATTGTACATGTTAAACTGGAAACAAACAGACCTTTTTTGCATATGTGTAATATCTTTGATCCATAGTTTTCCGGAGGACGTTTATTTCAAATAGGGAGGCTGAGCACGGTGGATTTAGAAGAGGAGATAACATCAGAGGAGGTAAAGTTCAGCTTTCTCTCTACCTCTGTCCTTCCCTGTGACACCAGACCTGTGTTGAAGATTCAATTTAACAGACGCTGGACCTCAAATCACAGCATCAATCACCCAGAGATAAACACAGCCTTAGGTCTGTGAATGACCGTAGCTGTTTACCTTGAACATGGATCAGTGCAAAGTGTGCAGAACTGAATGTGAGCAACAATTCTGGGGTGAGTTAGTACTGTACTGTGCCAGGACAGATGTCTTTAAGTCCCAAGGTTGAGATGCACTGGTCATGTACAGACCTCCTTGGCTCTGTGCCTCAGAACCCCTCAGCAGTCTACACAGGAAAAGACAAACAAAAACAAAACCGTTCATACCAGAGACCCACAACTGACCTCAGTGTTGTTTCTTGGCAAATTTCTCAGAGCAAGTTCCCTGAGGTTTATCCTAGTTACATCCATGAGTATAATTTAGAGTTATTTGACTTACTCAACTGAGGATGATTAAGCAATCTACTACTGCACTCCCTTGCACACAGAGACACCATTTAGTAGTGCAGTAGAAGAGTGCAGTGAGTTTCACTGCCATTCACTGAATGTGGGGATCAGTCATGCTGTACAAGTTTAGCTTTAATCATGGGCCCATTGTACACATCTTCAATTCCACCACAATAACCAAGAACTAAAGAAGATTAAGACATTAATGACTTAATTACGAACCTGCTACACAATACAGCTCTGTGTAACATCTCAAACTATGTTTAGGTGGCTCTGCACAGCCTAGAGTGGAAAGACTTTTGAGAGGAACAAGACAACCAGCAGCAAATCTGAATCATCTACTGAAGAACACAAGACTGGAAACTGTTACTTTAGTCTGTGATGATATCCAGCTCGAGTCCAGTTTGGTCCAGCTTGTAGGGTTATTTGGGGATTTCGCAACCAGCATGCCCTGCACAGCCACTTCCTAATCTCAGTTCTGCTACGGGCTGATGTGAACTCTTCATCGGTTCCTTTAATTTGCCTGTTGGTTGGTGCGTCTGAAAGGGAAGAGCTGCATGTGCACGAGTGTAATCTCAGTGGTCCAGAGTGTTTTTTTTTTCTTGCACTGATACAAACATGTAATCCTCTCATACCCCCAAATGGACAATTAGCTCTGTCGTAGGGGGGCATGAGGGGAAAACCTCTTAAGACCGTTGATATGGACCCTGATCATTTCTCTCTGTCATGGCCTCGTTCCTCTATCCCCCTGCCCCAACAGGAGTCACTGAGGAGCCGGCCCAAGGAGATCCCTCACAATGAGAAGCTGCTGTCGCTCAAATATGAGGTAATCAAAGCCAGACAACTCTGTACAGTATGGTAACTCCTACTGAGGGCTATTATAATATGGGTCGTAGTTTAGTCTCATTGTTTTTTGGGGGTACTACAGAGCCAGATTGAGATGGTCTAAATACAACAGATGCATTTAAGTTCAGACGGTATGCGACCAATGTTGGGACGCCATTTTGTTTCAGAGTCTCGACTACGACAACAGCGAGAACCAGCTGTTTCTGGAGGAGGAGAGACGGATGAGCTACGTGGTGAGTGGATGCTCGCTTCGAGGAGGAGGGATTCGTATCCGTCGTTAATGTCTTCTGAACAGTGTCACGACAACGTTGGACGATTCACTTCCACTTCTCTTTCCTCTTGCTCGGTTGACTACGAATTCCCTTTTCCCTCCCAGGGCTTCAAGTGTCTGGAGATCAGCCGCTGGGTGGTGTGTGGTCTTATCGGCTTCCTCACTGGGCTCATCGCCTGCTTCATAGACATTGCGGTAGAATACATGGCTGGACTCAAGTACTTAGTCGTCAAAGATAGTATCCTTCTACTTAACCAATCATCTGCAACGTTTTCAGCCAGCAGGCAGACAGAGTGACGGGCGGAAGGATGGTCAAACAGGCAGTCAGACAGGCAGTCAGACAGGCAGTCAGACAGGCAGTCAGACAGGCAGTCAGACTGACAGACAGGCATGGTAGAGCTGTGTCATAGTCAGCCTATATCCCTACTTTTGTCATTCACGTGTAGCAAGGCCAATAGAAACAGACTTTCTGTAGCAAAACAACATCTGGGATGTGTCCTGTTTCATGATTGGTGGCCTTGACGTTTGACCTTCCCAGACATAGAAAAGTTCACAGAGGTGGGAGGGCTCTCCATCTCCCTCATCCTCTGGGCTGTTCTCAATGCTGCCATCGTCATGCTGGGAGCCATTATAGTTGCCTTCTTTGAGGTAAAACGTGTGTGTGTGTGTGTGTGTGTGTGAGTGTCAGTCGGACTAGAACTGAAATATTAATGGGCCCTCAGATAACCTGCAGCACTAAAACGCTGTGATGGATCCTGAGTGTTTTAACTTCCTGGTTCTGCTAGTGTAGCATACCACAGTGTGAAGGAACTCAGTGTGTTGGCATGTATACAGTGATGGAACTATGTAACTGGAGCACCAGTCTCCTACATACTGTGTGTCTGTTCCCCCCCCCTCTCCCCCCAGCCCATTGCAGCAGGTAGTGGTATACCTCAGATCAAATGCTACCTCAATGGAGTGAAGATTCCCCGGGTGGTGCGACTCAAGGTAAGCAAACGCTGATCGCTGGGCCACTTGAGCTTAAAAAAGGGTACATGTAGCTCGGTGCCGGTTCGATAACATGTCGCCTCATGTGTTTGTGTGTGTGACGTTCCGCAGACGCTGGTGGTGAAGGTGTTCGGGGTGATCTGCTCAGTAGCAGGGGGCCTCGCTGTGGGAAAGGTGAACATCCGTCTGTGAATCTGGGATGAACGGGAAAGACGTCCCCTCCAGGTGTATTGTGTGTGTCTGACGTTACCCATAATCCCCTCAGGAAGGTCCCATGATCCACTCTGGCGCAGTGGTGGCTGCGGGAGTCTCCCAGGGCAGGAGCACTTCTCTGAAGAAAGACTTCAAGGTGTGTGTCTGCGTGCGCATGCATGCGTGTTCGAGTTACACATCCAAGGTGTGTTTGACTTTCATCTATTGTGTGTGTGTGTGTGTGTGCAGATGTTTGAGTATTTCCGTCGGGACACAGAGAAGAGGGACTTTGTATCAGCAGGAGCTGCTGCTGGAGTGTCTGCTGCTTTCGGAGCACCAGTGGGTGAGGAAACACACACACACACACATACCAACACACACACACACACACATACATACCAACACACACTAACAACACTCTCAACGCCTTCTTCTCTTCCTCAGGTGGGGTTCTGTTTTCTCTGGAGGAGGGGGCTTCCTTCTGGAACCAGATGCTAACATGGAGGATAGTGAGTAGACATGGAGGATAGTGAGTAGACATGGAGGATAGTGAGTAGACATGGAGGATAGTGAGTAGACAGTAGACATGGAGGATAGTGAGTAGACATGGAGGATAGTGAGTAGACAGTAGACATGGAGGATAGTGAGTAGACATGGAGGATAGTGAGTAGACAGTAGACATGGAGGATAGTGAGTAGTGAGTAGACATGGAGGATAGTGAGTTGACATGGAGGATAGTGAGTAGACAGTAGACATGGAGGATAGCGAGTAGACAGTAGACATGGAGGATAGTGAGTAGACATGGAGGATAGTGAGTAGACATGGAGGATAGTAAGGAGACAGTAGACATGGAGGATAGTGAGTAGACATGGAGGATAGTGAGTAGACAGTAGACATGGAGGATAGTGAGTAGACAGTAGACATGGAGGATAGTGAGTAGTGAGTAGACATGGAGGATAGTGAGTAGACATGGAGGATAGTGAGTAGACAGTAGACATGGAGGATAGCGAGTAGACATGGAGGATAGTGAGTAGACATGGAGGATAGTGAGTAGACATGGAGGATAGTAAGGAGACAGTAGACATGGAGGATAGTGAGTAGACATGGAGGATAGTGAGTAGACAGTAGACATGGAGGATAGTGAGTAGACATGGAAGATAGTGAGTAGACAGTAGACATGGAGGATAGCGAGTAGACAGTAGACATGGAGGATAGTGAGTAGACATGGAGGATAGTGAGTAGACGGTAGACATGGAGGATAGTAAGGAGACAGTAGACATGGAGGATAGTGAGTAGACATGGAGGATAGTGAGTAGACAGTAGACATGGAGGATAGTAAGGAGACAGTAGACATGGAGGATAGTGAGTAGACATGGAGGATAGTGAGTAGACATGGAGGATAGCGAGTAGACATGGAGGATAGTGAGTAGACAGTAGACATGGAGGATAGTGAGTAGACATGGAGGATAGTGAGTAGACAGTAGACATGGAGGATAGTGAGTAGACATGGAGGATAGTGAGTAGACAGTAGACATGGAGGATAGTGAGTAGTGAGTAGACATGGAGGATAGTGAGTTGACATGGAGGATAGTGAGTAGACAGTAGACATGGAGGATAGCGAGTAGACAGTAGACATGGAGGATAGTGAGTAGACATGGAGGATAGTGAGTAGACATGGAGGATAGTAAGGAGACAGTAGACATGGAGGATAGTGAGTAGACATGGAGGATAGTGAGTAGACAGTAGACATGGAGGATAGTGAGTAGACAGTAGACATGGAGGATAGTGAGTAGTGAGTAGACATGGAGGATAGTGAGTAGACATGGAGGATAGTGAGTAGACAGTAGACATGGAGGATAGCGAGTAGACATGGAGGATAGTGAGTAGACATGGAGGATAGTGAGTAGACATGGAGGATAGTAAGGAGACAGTAGACATGGAGGATAGTGAGTAGACATGGAGGATAGTGAGTAGACAGTAGACATGGAGGATAGTGAGTAGACATGGAAGATAGTGAGTAGACAGTAGACATGGAGGATAGCGAGTAGACAGTAGACATGGAGGATAGTGAGTAGACATGGAGGATAGTGAGTAGACGGTAGACATGGAGGATAGTAAGGAGACAGTAGACATGGAGGATAGTGAGTAGACATGGAGGATAGTGAGTAGACAGTAGACATGGAGGATAGTAAGGAGACAGTAGACATGGAGGATAGTGAGTAGACATGGAGGATAGTGAGTAGACAGTAGACATGGAGGATAGCGAGTAGACAGTAGACATGGAGGATAGTAAGGAGACAGTAGACATGGAGGATAGTGAGTAGACATGGAGGATAGTGAGTAGACAGTAGACATGGAGGATAGTGAGTAGTGAGTAGACATGGAGGATAGTGAGTAGACATGGAGGATAGTGAGTAGACAGTAGACATGGAGGATAGTAAGGAGACAGTAGACATGGAGGATAGTGAGTAGACATGGAGGATAGTGAGTAGACATGGAGGATAGTGAGTAGACATGGAGGATAGTGAGTAGACAGTAGACATGGAGGATAGTGAGTAGACATGGAGGATAGTAAGTAGACATGGAGGATAGTGAGTAGACATGGAGGATAGTGAGTAGTGAGTAGACATGGAGGATAGTGAGTAGACATGGAGGATAGTAAGGAGACAGTAGACATGGAGGATAGTAAGGAGACATGGAGGATAGTAAGGAGACAGTAGACATGGAGGATAGTGAGTAGACATGGAGGATAGTGAGTAGTGAGTAGACATGGAGGATAGTGAGTAGACATGGAGGATAGTAAGGAGACAGTAGACATGGAGGATAGTAAGGAGACATGGAGGATAGTAAGGAGACAGTAGACATGGAGGATAGTGAGTAGACAGTAGAGATGGAGGATAGTAAGGACACAGTAGACATGGAGGATAGTGAGTAGACAGTAGACATGGAGGATAGTAAGGAGACAGTAGACATGGAGGATAGTGAGGAGACAGTAGACATGGAGGATAGTGAGGAGACAGGGAGGATAGTGAGGAGACAGTAGACATGGAGGATAGTGAGTAGACATGGAGGATAGTAAGGAGACAGTAGACATGGAGGATAGTGAGGAGACAGGGAGGATAGTGAGGAGACAGTAGACATGGAGGATAGTGAGTAGACATGGAGGATAGTGAGAAGACATGGAGGACTGTGAGTAGACATGGAGGATAGTGAGGACACATGGAGGAATGAAGCTGGAGGAAGAATATTCAGGAGTAGAGCACAGGGGAGTGGGGAGATAGAGCATCGTTTGTGATGGTAAATGTTTTGCTCTTTCTCTGTCCAGTTTTTTGCCTCCATGATCTCCACCTTCACTCTGAACTTCTTTCTGAGCATCTACCACAAGAAACCCGGAGACCTCTCCAGCCCTGGTCTCATCAACTTCGGACGCTTTGAGAGTGATGTGAGAGTGACACACACACAGACACACACGCACACACACACTCACACTTCCTGTAGAACTCCTTTTTCTTTAGTGTTTCTATTCCATCTGTGTGTGTGTTCCTGTCTGTGACAGAGTGTAGCCTACAACCTCTATGAGATCCCCCTCTTCATCGTCATGGGAGCCATAGGTAAGACTGCACTGTTTTTATACTTTTCTCTTCTATTTTCCCCGAGTAGGCAGTTGGTCCCAGTTGTGCTTTGTGTTGCTCGTTGCCTTCAGCTGTCCAGTAGACTTACTGAACACATTGTGATCCATCTGTTGTTGCCCAGGTGGATTGCTAGGAGCCCTATTTAACTTCCTCAACTACTGGCTGACCATCTTCAGGATCAGGTATGTGTTCTGACCGGTTAGCCACCAGTGCTAAGTGCGTCAGGAGCCACAGGGCTAGCCGCAGGCTTGCTGTCATGAGCTACCTTGATACCTTTAGATGATGATAACAAACATGACTATGCTGTTTTCACTGTTGCTTCCTTGTTGTCTTTCCAATAGGCATGGCTTCAGAATGAGGAAATATAGTCAGTAACACAACCTGTATTTCCCTTCAGTCTCTTTTGTTTCTGACAGAAATGTGTACTAATTATAGCCACTGTATGAAATGTATTTTCTTTAGCTGAAGTGGGTGGAGACTCAATTCTGATTAACTGGATTTTGATCAGGGATACTTCCTGTCCTCTAGTTCTTGTAGATCATGGAGACTTTATAAATAGCTTCTGGTTTTTTGGCGCAGAGTGGTGGTTAAGACTGGGAGATATTCCAAGTGTGGACCTGTCCTGAAACAACTCCATAGTCTATACGCCTCTAGTGTTTCCCTCACATTCAAGGAATCTGTGTGTGCGTGTGTGTTTGTCGGGACAGGTATGTGCACCGGCCCTGCCTCCAGGTAATTGAGGCCATGCTGGTTGCCGCAGTGACAGCAGCAGTGTCGTTTGTCATGATCTACACCTCAAACGACTGCCAGCCTCTGGGACCAGACCAGTCTGAGGAGTACCCGCTGCAGGTAGACACGCTCCCGCTCCTGTTTCTCACAGTCTGGTTACCTCTCGCGAATAGTTGGAATCCTCCTCTTTCTCTTGATTTCTTTCCCTCCTCTGCCACGCCCACTCTCTCTAGCTGTTCTGTGACGATGGGGAATACAATTCCATGGCGACAGCCTTCTTCAACACACCTGAGAGGAGTGTGCGCAGCCTTTTCCACAACCCCGCAGGTGAGCGTGTGTGTGTGCACGTCTGCATTCATCTGTTTATGTACACCCCCCCCCCCCCCCAGAGTAGTTTGACTTAAAAATAAACAAACTCCATCTCTCTCTCTCTCTTTCCCTCTCTCTCCCTCTCTCCATCTCTCTCTCTTTCTACCTGTCTCACTCTGTCTCCCTCTCTCCCCTCTCGTCAAGGGACCTACAACCCGCTGACCCTGAGCATGTTCACGGGGACCTACTTCTTCCTGGCCTGCTGGACCTACGGTCTGACCGTGTCTGCCGGGGTGTTCATCCCCGCCCTCCTCATCGGAGCCGCCTGGGGAAGGCTCTTCGGGATCCTGCTGGCCTCCATTACCTCCACTGGCTCTGTGAGTGTGTGTGTGCCCGTGTGTGCGCACTGCTGTGTGACACTAGGTGTGTGTGTGTGTGTATTTCAATGTATGTGTTTTGGAGACTGTTAGGTGTGTTATCTTTGTTTGTAACCCCAGTGTAGTCTATTGCCAAACTCCCTCGGCCTCCATCTCCCACTTTATCTTTGACCTGCTCCTCTACCTCCTCACACACACAAAGACAACCTACGCACACACACAGGGTGCATGTAGGGTGTGTGTGTGTTTAGAACTCTTCAGATTCCCTTGCTGTGGCGAAAGCCCTTTGTGTGGCCTGGTCAAATCTGCTCAGTTCCTGTAATCTGCTCCCGGTGTGACCTGGATTCCTGCAGCCTGGAGCACATTTCCTCACTCCAGCCCTGGGTTCACTCTCTGTATTCTGTCTGTGATATATCTGTATTCTGTCTGTGACTCTCTCTGTATTCTGTCTGTGATATATCTGTATTCTGTCTGTGACTCTCTCTGTATTCTGTCTGTGATATATCTGTATTCTGTCTGTGACTCTCTCTGTATTCTGTCTGTGACTCTCTCTGTATTCTGTCTGTGATATATCTGTATTCTGTCTGTGACTCTCTCTGTATTCTGTCTGTGATATATCTGTATTCTGTCTGTGACTCTCTCTGTATTCTGTCTGTGATATATCTGTATTCTGTCTGTGACTCTCTCTGTATTCTGTCTGTGACTCTCTCTGTATTCTGTCTGTGATCTGTCTGTGATCTCTCTGTATTCTGTCTGTGATCTCTCTGTATTCTGTCTGTGACTCTCTGTATTCTGTCTGTGACTCTGTATTCTGTCTGTGATCTCTCTGTGTTATGTCTGTGATCTCTCTGTGTTATGTCTGTGATCTCTGTGTTCTGTCTGTGATCTCTCTGTATTCTGTCTGTGATCTCTCTGTATTCTGTCTGTAACTCTCTCTGTATTCTCAGATCTGGGCTGACCCTGGTAAATACGCCCTGATTGGAGCTGCTGCCCAGCTGGGTGAGTGATGGACACTAGAGTCACCATCTAGACTGACCATCTTGGTCACACTGGGACACCCGTAGGTGTCCTTATGAAATGCACCTACTTGAAACAGTTGGCTTCATACTAACGTCGACATGACATGTCCTGCTTGCGTCTTTAGGGGGCATCGTCAGAATGACCCTCAGTCTGACTGTCATCATGGTGGAGGCCACAGGGAACGTCACCTACGGTCTTCCCATCATGCTTGTGCTCATGACGGCAAAGATCGTTGGAGACTACTTCATAGAGGTGGGGAGTCAGGCGGCTGAGCGGTTAGGGAATCGGGCTAGTAATCAGAAGGTTGCTGGTTCGATTTCCCGGCAGTGTAAATGATGTTGTGTCCTTGGGCAAGGCACTTCACCCTACTTGCCTCGGGGGAATGACCCTGTACTTACTGTAAGTCGCTCTGGATAAGAGCGTCTGCTAAATGACTAAATGCAAATGCAATAGAGGCGAGACCGCTCAGCAGGACGGGTGGCATGTTAGATTGTGGTTAGATTATGGCCTTTGAATGGGATCAGTTCATGTTAGGGCCTCATAAGATTCGTCATCATTCTAGAATAAATGACTGGACAGTCCAGAAAGCTTGTCTTCTGAATCCCCTTGGTGACCTGTAGTGTTGGGGCCTGTTTGTGATGTGTGTCTGTGTCCTGCAGGGTCTGTATGATATCCACATCAAGCTAGGGAGTGTTCCGTTTCTGCATTGGGATGCCCCCGCAACCTCTCATTGGCTAACAGCCAGGTATGCGCTTTTCTGATTGGCTAACCCCAATCTACCACAAAGCCATAGCTAGCTTTGCACTTTACAATATTGAGTATTGATCTTTCTGTCTATCTCTCTGCATCTGTTTCTCTCAGAGAGGTGATGAGTTCGCCAGTCACCTATTTTAACAAAATTGAAAAGGTTGGGACCATTGTTGATGTCCTCAGCAACACATCAACCAATCACAATGGCTTCCCGGTTGTTGTGCGTCTTGCTGCAAGCGATGAGGTATGGAAGCCTCAACCTCCATCTTCAGCAGGAGCCTATGATCGGATCACTTGGCAGCAGGTTGCCAAAAACAATGTTCCCCCCTGATTTTCTTTCCTTAGCTCATCCCGTTCCCCTCCTCTTTTCTCAGTCCGGGAAGATCTGTGGACTCATCCTTCGTTCTCAACTCATTGTCCTTCTCAAACACAAGGTGTGTGTGTTTCTGTATAACACAAGGGGTGTGTGTGTGTTTACATGATGTGCCCTTTATGAGGCATTCATAAAGTTATCAAATGTGTGTGTGTGTGTGTAACATTCCTGTGTGTGTCAGGTGTTTGTGGAGCTGGCGCGCTCCAGGCTGACCCAGAGGAAGCTGCAGCTCAAGGACTTCCGGGATGCCTATCCTCGCTTCCCCCCCATCCAGAGCATCCACGTCTCCCAGGACGAGCGGGAGTGCATGATGGACCTCACCGAGTTCATGAACCCCACACCCTACACTGTACCTGAGGTACACCCACGCTCTCAGATACACACACAAACACACACATGTTTTCACACACACACTCGCTCTCAAAGGTAAACGCACACACGTTCACGCACACACACACACACACACACTCTCTCAAAAGTACACACTCATGTTCACCCACACGCACACACACACATGTTCACACACACTCTCACACACACCCACGCTCTCAAAGATACACCCACAGATCAACACACACAAAGACACACACACACACACACACACATGATTATCTGACGCTCACTGTGACATTGATGTTCTCTGTAGGAGACCTCTCTCCCTCGTGTGTTCAAGCTGTTCAGAGCCCTGGGCCTCAGACACCTGGTGGTAGTAGACCACGAGAATAGGGTGAGTGATGTCGCAATCCTTCCTGGGTTTGGTGTGTGTGAGATCATTGATTTGGAAATGTGAAGCGAGCTCATGTGTTTCTCTACTGTGTGAAGGTGGTCGGGCTGGTGACACGCAAAGACCTGGCACGGTACCACCTCGGCAAGCATGGTCTGGAGGAGATGCAGCTGGCTCAGACATGATGGACACACCCACAAATGCACGCACGCACTCCACACACACACACACACACACACATACATTACAAATATACAACTGCAGACCCTGAAACTGCACTGGTCACCTGTTGCCTAGCTACCCTTGCAACCCCACCAGCTATGCACTCCGATACTTCAGGAAGCTGGGTCAGGGGTCACTGTCAGCCAACGATGCCAAAACAGTCAGTCAGACGTTGTGTTATGGTCTACAGCTCCACATCAACAGCTTCCATTGTGTCATGGTGTCTGTCATGGGTACCTCGGATGATGGTTGATGGTTTGTCTCTGTGTCCGTTTGGGCTTGAGACTGAAGGACTCTGGTTTCCTTCTGGGATGAGTGCTGTAGTTGTCGCACAGAAATGATTGTGTTTCAAAAGATATTATTTGCCAAAAAAATCTACAGAAAGATAATTGTATCCTCTGAGAACACGTTATTAATTGGAAGTTGCTGATGAACTATGCATTACCTAAAGAACCCAACGCAGAGGAAAACTACCCTCCTGGCTTCCACCTGAACTGGACAGGAGGCCTGGAGTGACATCACATCTTACTTCTTTTATTTTTGCACTGTGTGAAAATGTATTTATTATAGCTTGTTTTAAAGTGGCTAGATAGTTGGAAGGAAGGACCTGTGTTGTGCTGTCACTTTTCCTGTCAGATGATCGACAGTCAGTCAGACCAGTGTCACCCAGGGAGCCCATTGGGTTTCTGTTGAGCTCTGTCAGATTGGGAACCATACAAGAGGATTCCAGTCGTTTCTCGCCTTATGCTGTAGTGGATTGTAGTAATTAGGTGTGGCCACAAGAGGGTGTCTGTGACATGTTGTGGGCAGGTCCATTGCTGTCAATGGAGTTGAACATGAATATTAGTGACACACACATTAGTGGACTAAGAGTTAGGATCTTCCAGGATCCTGTTTGCTGAACTCTCTCTACCCGTAGCTGTAGGTATTTAAATCAGTGCTATAATCCTTTTTTGTGTGCTAAAATGACTTGTTGAAGGTACATGCTATGCGATTCAGTGTGTATAAAAGTGTGAATTGGTACAGAGTCCATTTTTAAGTTACGATGCACTTTTACATGCTACTGAGAAAGAAACACACGTTTTTATTTAGAACAATCTATATGATTGTCACATCCATGATAATGGCAAAATGAATGTAAATTTCGACCATGTTTTTAATTTAAAATGTGAAGGCCTGAATTAAGAACTTTGTACTTTCTAACGACAGTGATTGGAGTCTGACTTGCCATGTCAGTGGTTTTGGATATGGTGTCTGAATAAATAACTAATGTCATCTGGTTTACTGTAAACACGCATTCGAATTAGTTCATGTTCATTTTATTCAAGTTTGGAGTAATTATCATGTAGACATTGCTGTTTTTTTGTTATTATATTTCAAGTATTATTTTCTTTGAGTGGTTCCTCCACCTTGTGCACCTCTCAGAAATCACCAATGTCCATGCTTTGTCTTTGTCTCTTTTGTTTGTACAGTTATAGATGGTAAATATGGATTATGCTGTATTTTATAACCATTTTGATTACCATTTTGTGAACTAATAAAGTTTAAAGTTTAAGTATTAACGATCAGTTTTATTTTACATTTCTTTCTATTTTCTGATATTACCTTAGAGAGACCAAAAGGACAGTGAGCATAAGATAAATGTTTAATGAAGACATCTTATATTGATTATAAATAGTAATAAACAGTTTTACTCTAAAGGATAAACAAGCCCAATGATACAGAGGCTGTAGATGCATGGTTCAATAAAACAGAATATACCATATAAAGAATATGGAGCAGAATTTAATGGGCAAAAAAAGCCAAACATCAGCATCATCAACAGCCTGGAAACCCTGCTTCATAACCAGGAGACTCCCTCAGATCTAATTACGTTACAGACCAAAGTAATAAGGTTAAATGCAGCTACATGGCTTACACCTTTAAACTCATCACAGCCTCCCAAAGCTCATCCTCTTAACCCGCACAGCCACTGTGCTACAAGCGATTAGACTTGCAGATCAGCAACCAGACAAATATGTGTGATGAAGAAGTTTGGTTTTAAAACCCAGGACTGGCTGGGTCTGTCTCTCAGTCCACAGTGGAGAGTGATGGAGGCTGGATGAGCTCTGGACTGTGTGGGCTCCAGTAGGGTCCAGGCTGGAACTCTGGGTCTGGGTCCAGGTTTCAGGTCAGGTTCTGGGGGCTCAGATGATGCCAAACTGGGCCAGCTCGTGGAGCTCCAGGTGGCTGAAGGCTTCCCATGGACACACCACTGTGAAATCTGGAGGCAGAACAGGAGGTGGATAATCAGAATCAGAAGACATCACATTGGAAGAAGAGTTGCAAACTGTTAACATGGAGTAGATGTGAGTAGCTTGTTGTTCCAGTTAAAAAACTGTTCAACACTGGTTCTTTGGTCATTTTGACATAGCTTTACTCATCTTGACATCTGTTTTCTTGTTGGTATATCCATTGATTGTATTTATATTGTTAATTGCATGTGTAGGAGGTCTACATCTCAGAGTGTGACAGATCCACTCACCAGTGCCCAGACCCTCCATTCCAGGGATGTCATCTCCAAAGCTGAAAACAGTATGAAAGGATCACAGGCAGCATCATGGAAACGATAGTTTGTTGTATCCTCATATGTGTGTCTGCACTGTACATGGTAAGATACAGACCATCCCTTGACTCTAACCATCGAAATACTGTTAGAACCATACAAATCTGATCTTTGAATTTTCAGTTTCTACATGCATGATTTGCATTCCTAGGATGAAAGCGTCTGCTAAATGAATAAAATGTAAATATGTCCCAGCACCCCAATCCAGTTTAACTTCCAGTCCCGTTGTCAAGTGAATCATAAAAACATCCCTTACCTCTTGACCCCTTTCTTGGGGGGCTTGCTCTTGAACTGGCGGGTCATCCTCTGCTTGAACTTGGGGGGTCCTCTCCTGGGGGTGGTGGGGCCGGTCACCCTGGTGGGGGCAAGGGGCCCGTCGCTCAAGATGCTGCTGCTGGAAGAACTCATCCCTGGGGAGTCTCTCAGTCTGAACCTGAAGATCTGGGGCGTCCTGGTCTCTCAGCCTGAACCTGAAGGAGTCCTCGTCTCGCTCTCTCTATGTCTGGAGAGACGCTGTGTCGTCTGGGGGAGAGGAGTCGCCTGTCTCCTCCAACTTGGACAGGAGAAGAGCTCTGTTCTGTGTGTATTTCCTGAGGCGTTTTCTTCAGAGGCTGTCTCCCCTCTCTCCTTCTGTGGATGTCATTGATCAGATGTTTCAGATCCTTCTTTCTGTTGTTCATTCCTGGTCTTCCCTCTCTTCTTCTCTTCTTCTCTAAGGGGTTAGGATTTTCCGAGACCTAAATACCCCACCCAGCCTGGCCCGACTGTCGTCACCATCACGATAATGCCATTGTCTAACAGATCGAGATGGTGGATCCTCCAATCGGCTTGTAGTTTATCCCTGCCAGGATTCCAAAAATGCAGGCCATGGTCTTTCATTCACAAGCCAATGGCAGACTCTGGGTGTGTGTACGTGTGTGGGTGTGTGTGTGTGTGCATGTATGCTGTACACCTGTCAGGTTGAGGTGGGCAGATGGAGATGGAAGGAAATTGACTGACCCACGTTGACCACAAAAGTCTGACAAACATAAACAAACATTATACTCACACACACCTCATTCCCAATAGAATGGTCTCCTTCATCCATGACTGTTATCCTAATTACTGACCATAATGAAAGGTTATTCCTGGGGGGGGGGGGACGGGACTCAGTCAGTTCAGCACTGACTGAACCTGGCTCAAAGCATCAATACTTCTTCATACTGTAAATGAAAAATGACTTGTGTTTTCCTGTAAATGTTGACTGCAAAATAAATCTTAGTTGAACACACTAACATACATACATACTCACGCACATACACACATCCACATGCACACACACTCTAATTAATATCTCAGCTGTGCAATCTACTCAGTTACATCTCTACCTCCATTAGCTAATCACGAAGGTGGCCAGATGCTCAGGCTGATAAGCAGCTTGTTAAGTGACATTGTCCTCTCAAAAAAGATGTCCATTAGCCAGATGTCCATTAGGGGTCAGATGGCTGAGCGGTTAGGGAGTCGGGCTAGTAATCAGAAGGTTGTTGGTTCGATTCCCGGCCTTGCCAAATGACGTTGTGTCCTTGGGCAAGGCACTTCACCCTTGGAGAGTGTAGAGAGGAAGAACATTCTACATGGAGTGCATGTTCTCAGTGTCTTAGCAATAAAGTCACAGATGATTATTTGCTGATTATTTGCCTTAGAGGAGGGTTCAATTCACTCACAGCGTAATACCTGAAACAGAAAAAGAGAATTGCACATGCACACACATTGTTTCTGTCTTTCTCCGCCAGTCATGTGGTGCCCAGCCATGTGTCACATGTCAGGCTATAGAAACAGCACATGAGGTAGACATGTCTACCTCTGCTGGTCTCGTATTGTCTTCTTGTTGTCTGGTCTGCAACCACAGAAATGGGACACTGTTCTGCCTGGAGCTTTTGGGGGCGTGCTCTCACTTTACATGGAGCACTGCTTGTGATAGTATAGGTAGTGAAACCTGATACCTGAATGTGGGTCTATGCAGACAGCTGTGTATGTGAGTTTGTGTGTGTGTGTGTATGTGTGTGTTTGTGTGTGTGTGATATAGAGCACTGTGACGGTTTTATGTAGAATTTCAATTCTCTCTCCCTGTTTGACCCTCTACTCCATCCACTAGGTAGCAGCAATAGTCAACTGAGACCATCATCCTTGGACACAGTTGGATGTTAACCTTAATTATAAATAGTTAACTGTTAGTAAGACTTTATACTTTAAATTTCAAAAGGTTGAATATGTTTACATCTATATACATTTTCTATACTGTACCTGAAAATCCTATGAATATATATTAGATCATTTTTTATCTCTAATATTGTACTAAAAGTGTTGTCCTCAGTTGCCCTGAGTTATGCAAGTTAAACAGCAAAGACAGAGATGTACATAAGACCAGGACATGTCTACCGTGCAATACCCAACTCCTGTGCCACGAGAGATGATAGACAGTATGACAAAACGGATACGAGTGAACTCGTGTCATTCAGGGTGCTGACTTACTGGCTAAAAAAAGTGGTATTTGAATCACTTCCTCTGCTGTGTGTGAGTCGCAGAAGAAGTTGATCTCCTTCAGACGAAAAAAGTTTCTCGGCTACCATCTGACTCGAATCAGGAAAGGTAATCATTTAAATATGACGAAATAGACATTTTCTTCTAAGATAATGCATGCATCCGCGCGATAATGTTGATATCAACAGTGCAAGTATGTGGGTCATTGCATGCTCAATCAGGCAGTAATTGGGAGTGGCTCAGTGTGCGTATTGATTAGCTATACGTTTCAGAATATAGGCCCGATGTCTTCAAAATTGTAGAAAATATAGAAAAAAACGTATTTTGTGGGGCTCGAACCATGAATTTTGAATCTAAAGCAAGTGCTCTATCGTAGTTTCGTCATCCAAATCCCGAGGGTCTATTTCATTTACCTGGATATGTTAATTGAACACCAGGAGAGTTCACTTTACTCGTTGTTTTTATTAAGTTAACACGGTGAAATTTGCCGTGTAACTTCATGTGACCATTTATTACATATGTGAGACTATGTTGCTCATTCACTAAGGAAACGAAAGTGTCTCTATTGTTCTTGACACAAAAGTGCGTATGAGCACTGTCATTTCTTCTGTAGGTATTTGCGCCAGCTGATCTACTGCACCTGATTCTAATAAATAGCTACTTGATAAACATGGTAGAGTCAGGGTAGTTCAAACAGAGTTGGAGCTGAAACCTTTAGTAAAGTAAATAGGCTGTCTGATATTAGGGCTATAGGAATAAGGACTATTTATATAAAATAGTGGTCCATGGAAATCTGACTAGTGGGCCTGGAGAGATTTGAGGGAAGGTCTTGGGTAATCATTGATAGTTTGCAGCAGCAGTTGTTTCCTTAAACCTGTTGAAAAATGCCACATCTCACTACTTCCTCTGTCAGAATGGCTTCCTCTTTATCAATGTGTGTGTGTGTGTGTGTGTATGTGTGTATGCAGGGGGGGGGGGGGTGTCTTTGCCCTCATGTGTAAAGATATCTGTCACATTAGTTCTGATGTGTTCTGAACTTCCCAGATAATCTCTGATGCTCGGGAACACTGACTGTGATTGATGAAGGCGAACAATTCACATTATTCATACGTGCTGTGTGCGAGTAAATCCCTGGGATGGATGAGTGCTTATCAAATGAGCCTGGTATTGTACACAAAGATGAATGTTGCAAATCCCATGGGCTAGCACAAAGCCTCAGTTTATAGACACTGGCCTAGTGTATCTACAGTGTGTGTGTGTGTGCGCGTGTGTGTGTGAAACTAAGCTCGGAGCTACAGGTTATGTATGCCTTCCTGAGCTATGATTGACCAGATTATGATAGTGCCAGTCTGGACCTATGTAATATAAGCCAGAGACACTGTAGACGGTACATATGTCATATTGTACTGTAAATGTTCTCAAACAACATTCTAACTGTCTGGAGACAAGTGTGCTTTTCTTGTGTTGTAATGGTGTGTGTGTGTGCTTGTTTTTATTAGGATGTGTGTGTGTTTGTTAGAGTGAGTGACAACATGTTGTTTATGTGTGTGTGTGTGTGTGTGTGTGTGCATGTGCGTGGTGGAGACTGCTTCTATGTGCCTGTGATCCCAGACTTGTGCCCGTGGCCATCTGTATCTGGAATGCTGAGGGTGATTGCTGTCACCAGCAGGTCCTGGAAGATCACTGCGCCAATCACACACCTCCCAGGCCTGTCATAGTTATTGGGTGGCATTTCCGAGGTGAAACTCTGACATTACTCAGAAACTGGCAACTTCCCTGAGGGTTGCTTCCTCTCTGGCGTTGAGAAACCCTAAGAGGGAAGTCTAGCTGACTGGCTGGTCATTCGAACTGGGTTTAATATAGGTATTTTGATGATATTGTTAAAAGAGGTTTTATGTTTTAGGTTTTTAAGTCGCTCTGGATAAGAGCGTCTGCTAAATGTAAATGTTGGTTTTGTCTGTCACTCACTGCTGATATTTTGTACTGTGAGATGTTTAGATGAAATGTTGGAGAGTGACAAGGTAGAGGTGTTCACTGTTCAGCACTAAGCAAAGCGTTCAACCAAGCTCAGACCCTATGTTCCTCGTTAACCCTTTGCTCTGCTTTTGACAGGAAGTGCAAACCTCACATCCTGTTTGCACACCAGTATGCATGCTCTGTTTCACAAAGATAATCACATGATGCTGATATATAGCCCTGCTTTATCATCGTCTCCGTAGAAAAAATGGTACCTGCCTCAGACTACTATACGTAGCTCGGATCTTCTGTGATTTAGACACTGACTGACCTCTTTGGCTACTCTAAAATGACACACATATATATCTCTTCTTAGCAAGTCAATTGTCAAGTACGTGTGTCCTGTATTTTAAAGTAATGGTGGCATTGTATACTCTCACTCTTTTTCTCTCCCTTCTCCCTTTCTCCTTCTCCTTCTCTCTCCCTATCTCTCTCTCTCCCTCACTCCCTCACTCCCTCTCTCTGGTTTTCCCCTCCCCCACTCTTTCTCTCTCTCTCTCTCTCTCTCTCTCTCTCTCTCTCTCTCTCTCTCTCTCTCTCTCTCTCTCTCTCTCTCTCTCTCTCTCTCTCTCTCTCTCCTCTCTTCCCTTCCACACCCACTTCACAATGGCCAAATATGTTAGTTAAATGCATCAGCCGCATTCTTGTGTGCAAGCCAGTAACTATTTAGTATGCCAACGATAATATGTTACACAAATTGCTTACAGTATTATTATTATTATTATCATCATCCTAATCATCCATAGAGATAAACAAAAGATGACACACATTTCTCTCTCTCTCTCTCTCTCTCTCTCTCTCTCTCTCTCTCTCTCTCTCTCTCTCTCTCTCTCTCTCTCTCTCTCTCTCTCTCTCTCTCTCTCTCTCTGTCTGTCTGTCTGTCTGTCTCACACTCACTCATGCACACAAACCCAGCCAAGGGATATAAGATCAGTGTGGAGGTACCAGCCAGACTCCCAGACAGCCTTCATTTATCAAACCCTTGAGCCTGTGGGACACAGAAAAAGGCCGCCCTCAGGACCGGCAAAACCACTGGATTTAACTGTGATTCATAGAATTATATTATAGTGTTCTTCACAGATGAAGCTACTCAATTTGTTTCAATTGTCATAACAAACCACGCTACAAGAATAGTCGAGGGCAAGTGATGGGGGAGGGGCTAGGTTGAGAGTAATGGGGAGGGGAGCAGGCTGAGGGTGTGTGCACGTGTGGGATCTCAGATATGTCTCAGAGAGGTGAACCACGCCTAAGTGACACACAGGTTACACATATGTGGATGTGTCATTGGGTTGGCAGTTATCATTGTTGTATTATACATAGAATGCATTGTTTGCATCACCGGGTACAAGGTGTGTCTGTGTGTGTGTTGGGTACACAGACCGATGTTCAGTAAATGGATGTGTGTACGGTATACATATCAGGACAGGGATGCTCCCTTATTCAGCAAAACATTCTGCAAGGGCATGAGAGAAGGGAGCGAATGACGAAATCAAGGAAAAGGAAGCAAAACAAAAGTGTGTGAAGAAGAAATGGAAGAAAAGACGAGGAGAGAGTGGAGGAGACACGTCAGTCAGGGTGTGGTCTGTAGAGAAGGAGGAAGAGGATGGGGGAGGAAGTCAGGAAGACATTGATGGAGAGAACACTGTGCATGACAGACGCAGGAGATAAGGTGGGATTCAGGGCTAAATGAATGGGTGCAGAGAGGAAAGGGGGAAGAGGGAACCGCCGTAAAAAGCTTCGAGATATCTTCACAGTGAGACATAAAACTGTTCTGAAAAAGGGGGACACATGAAACGAAAGAGAAAAGAAGGGAGAAGGTTTGTAGAAGGAAAACGGTGCCAGACGGAGCGAGAGAGAAGGACGGGAGAGAGTGTCGTCTGTGTGCAGAAGGTGTGCTAAGATAGAGCATGGGGAGGAGAGGGGAGAGAGGGGAGGAGAAGGGAGGGAGGGAGGGGAGCGGAGCGGAGGAGGATGAGCTCATTGCAGTCTCTGGGTTGATGACTGGGAGGGGAGGAGATGGGGGGAGGGAGGGAGGGAGGGAAAGAGGGATGCACAGGGGTTCGCTACTCACCACTGAATTGATCTAGTGTATGCACACAGGATTACTGCATACAGCAAGTCTAGCATCTCCAACTAGCCTTTCTAACTAGCATCTTTAACTAGCATTTCTAGCTAATCTAGCTAATTGGCATTTTTAACTAGTATCTCTCACTAGAATCACTATCTAGCATTTTTAACTAGCATTTCTTAATTAGCTTCTTTAACTAGCACCTCTCACTAGCACCTGTCACTGCCGGCAGCATTATGTTAGCATCCTAGCATGAGCTACCTTAACATGCATCCTCCTTCAGACCGCCTTCTTTCCATCTCAGCCCCTCAGAACAGTTCCCTGCTACAGCATAGTGTCTCAGGCAACTAACAGTCTGTAGACAAGACTTTCTTATTCTCGCTCTCTCTCCCTCTCGCTCCCTCGCCCTCTCGCCCTCTCTCTCTCTGTCTCTCTGTCGAGTGCACACACTCTTGCTCTCATACACACGCTACATCCCTCTCTCATCATCCCCACCCACACCCAGGGGTTCTCTCTCTCTCTCTTCTTATCTCTTTTCTCCCTTTCTCTCTTGCTGTTTATTCCTCGCATTCTCCGGGGTCTTTGGCAGGTGAACAGAGATGAATGCTTGAGTCTTCTATTTTTGAAAGGACTCTTTCGGATACTGTAGAATTGAACCCATTGTGCTCTCTGGTACTTTCTTGCTACCTGTGGAGGCTCCTGGTTCTTCCCCAGTCTGCCAAACACGTGCAACCCCAGTCCCAAGCACCATGCTGGGCTTGGATGTGTGTGAGTTTGGGGGTCAGGTTCTGGAGCTTCTCTGGCTTACCATGTGCTACAGAGGTGAGCGTACAATCTTTTCATATGTAATATCTATGATGTGTGTGTGTGTTAAAGAGAGAGAGCATGTGTGATTATATATGTAAGACCAGTGTTCTGATATTGTGGCATTCTATATGGAAGCTGTAGTGTACAGTACTGTATGCATGTATTATTAAACCTTACTTGTCTGATCTAGTGTAAGATCTGATCATACTGCAAAATCTGAATCTACTTGGCGAATAAAGCTGATTCTGAATCTGATTCTGAAAACAGCAAAGACATTTACTTTAAAACTAAAACACAGTTGCCTTCTGAACACATGGTGTCTGTAGTCAAATGTGTGTAAAGTGCATTTCAAGTGTGTTTGTCTCTGCCCATAGTGGTGTGGACATTTTTATGTCTGACGTGATAGGGTGCTAAGACAAGCCAAAGGTGGCCTAATCAGTACCTATTGATCACACGTCTGTTTGTGTGTGCACGCACACGTGTGTGTGTGTGTTAGTGAGTGAGTGAGGGAGTGAGGGAGGGAGGGAGGGAGGGAGAGATTGTGTATGTGTGTGTGTCGTAGTGGTTCAAACTACATGTCTCATGTCAAGTGGAATCACGCCTGTTTCTCCACTCTCCTGGTTCTGTGCCAGTATTAGTGTATGTGTGTGTCTGTATAGGGAGAACTCTGTATGCTCGTTCTGCTTACATGATGTCACCATATTCACCATCCGACAGCGCCTACCTTCACACCACTGACTGGGCATCAGACACAGATAAACACCCTTTCCTCCTAGAGAAGGACATCTGTGTGTGTTTTTCCTCCAATGAATCTTGTCATCCTATTTATCTGCCAATCGTGTGTGTGTGTGTGTGTGTTTTCGTGCGTGTGTATGTGTGGATGCCAGGGGCACAGCATTAGCCGATACAGAGGCAGCAGACACTGCAGTAGCGCTGAGCAGGTTACAGATGGCCCTGGGGTTCCCTCTCACACACAGGTGTGTGTGCACGTGTGTTTGTGTGTGCGATACAGGGAGAGTCAGATAGACTGAGAGCAGGGCTTTCCTTTAACCTATTAGAAAATGAGGAGAGGATGGAGAGAGGGGTATGGGACAGAGGGGTGGGATTGATGAAGGGGGGGGAGAGGTGAGAGAAGAGAAAGACCAGGTGTTGTCCCACCTGGCTTTGGATGAAAGAGCAAGCGAAGCAGCTGGCTGCCTCAAATCCTCCACTGTGACACTGTCTGCTGGTGTGTGCGTGTGTCTGTGTGTATGTGTTTGTGCATGCTTAGGTGTGTGTGGGGATGTGTTTGTCTGTACTTGTGTTGCATGCATACGTGTGTGTGTGTGTGTGTGTGCGCGTGTCTGCTGGAGGCTGTTTGCACAGAAAGACCTTTCTGGTTGAAGGCTCATGGTTAGCTGTCAGTCATAACACAGTTGACAGTGACACCGTCACTTTCTCCTTCCCTCCCTACTTTCTCCCTCTCTCTCTTCTTCTTTTTCTCCTTCATCTTCCCTCCACCTCCACCTTCACCTCCCCCCCTCCCTCTGTCCTTTTTCCCCACTCCTCCAGTCATGGTGGTGTGGTGATGGATGACAGTGTGCCGGGAAGCAGACACATGTTAGGCTGAGTAAATCAATGAGATGCCATGTTTCCCCACCGAAACCTCTCCAAGGCTGACGGGTGTGTGTGTGTGTGTGTGTGTGTGTGTGTTAGTCTGTGTTTCTATGACACTCACTCAAACATACAATTATAAAAAAGGATCTAACGGATGTAATTGTGAATGATCTATTCTGCCATTAGTCCTCCATTTGACACAAAGATACTTACACACACACACACACACACACACAGCTGTCACTGTAGGAAGGGCTCATTAATATTTGCAGTTTTTAATGATGCACCATTATATTAGTTAAAGTGTGTTTGTTTGTGGGCGATTCTAAATGAGCTCATTATCCCTGGTGCTGACAGGATTTGTGATTCACGACCAGTCGGTTTAATAGTGTGTGTGTGTGTGTGTGTGGAGGGGGAAAGGTGTGTGTGTGTGTGTGATATGTTGGCTTGGTTCACACGGGTAGTTAGCTGAATGGATCGCTTCTAAGTTGTTGAATAACAATCCAATTGACTGTGTGTATGAGACAACCCCTGGCTGATTCCACAGACTGTTTTTTGCTGTGCTGTGCTGTGCTGAGTACAGTGTTGTTCCCAGTTTGAGTAAAGGCTTTAGACTGCTGCCTCTTCTGGCTCCTTCCTGAGGCTTCTCTTCACTGAAGGACCTGATCTGAACTGAAGTTACAGGAAGTCGATAAAGGCACTTCCTTTAGACATTCCTCCGGGGTGAAAACAGGCACGCTGTCACTCCACCCAACTTGTATTAGACTTTGAACATGATGAGGGACTGCTAAAGATGACAGCATTTGGAGAATCTGTGTGAAGTATCCCTTTAAACTGTCAACAAGCATATTTTGGGATGTTTTAGGGTTTTTCGCACCCATTAGAACAGTGTGAGGAGTTAATTTGATTGGTCAGCAGTACTCTGATCCTGGAGATGGGGGTATGGCCTGAGCCCTGCTCAGGAATCTGTGTACTCCACAGACTTTGATGTGGAAATGACTCCAAGTCAATAATTTATGAGGTTGTATCAATTTCCAGCCCAGGCCTAGGTTAATTGTGTGTGTGTGTGTGTGTGTGCATTCTAGTGTGTATGTGTGTCATATACTGCAACTAGTACTGTATATTCCAACGCTCTGCATGTAAAGCAAAGCGTTTGTTCCAATAGCTTTTACATCAACATTTGTGTTGTACTTTGCGGCCACGCCTATTTTTTGAAATAATAGAATGTAATTCATCTGTATATCAGGTTTAATGCCTCACAAGGCTTATATTGTACCCTGTAGTTAAAAATGTTTCCCATTTATGTGATTATGTTCATCCATCAGTTCATGTCTGTGTGCATCTTGTGTTCAGTGTGATCCTGTCTACTGAGAGATCCTCTAACTGGGTGATGTCATCCCAGACACAGTTGGGGTAACCATGGTGACAGGGAGCGCTGCACGTTCAGCCCTGGTGGGGGTTGAGAAGCTGTAAATAACAGAGACACTTTTTAAACACGCACACACACATACACACACAAGCATGAACACATACACAAGCACAAGTATGCACACAAACACACACCTACACGATCATACACACATATGCACACATACAGGCACACATACGTAACTCTCTCTCTCTCACACACACACACACACACACACACGCACACTCACAGACACACACAAGCCTATTACCTAGTTATCTATTCTCCATGGGATGTTCAAACCCCACATGTACATTTGACATCTAGACAGGTCGGAGAAAGGATGTAATTGTTTTGCTTTTGTGTGTCTGTGTGTGTGCGTGTGTGTCTGTGTGTGTGTCTATGTGTGTGCATCTTGGCTAATGACCCAGTCACCAAGCTCAGGTCTGGTGTGTATACTTGTCCCTACTGGGAGCAGCAGCTAAGCTATTACTCACACTGTCAGGAAACGTCAGGACCACCGTAGCTGCTGTGTTTGTGTACACGACAACAGTCTGGAGACCCTCTGCTGTATGCTTGCCTTGCCCATCCCTACATCTGCCTGTCTGATGGGTGTAGCCGCATGAAGGAACAGCATGGGAGGCTTAGTCCAGGGACCCCACATTGTCGTATAACTACTGAGACACAGTGATACAGCTTTGTTATGATGTTGGATATTCATTTATTGGACGCTCGAGCGCACACACACATTCACTCACGCGCAAGCGCGCACGCACACAGGGATAATGGATGGGTGTGTGTATCAGGAGGAGATGGAAGAGGGGATAACTGGGTTACAGAGACGCGGCTGATCTGCAGATTGGAGAGAAAAGGAGTGGGGATGCGAAGAGAAGAAGGGAGAGGAGAGGGGAGTGGTGTGGGTAGGAGGAGGAGGAGGAGAAAAGAGGAGAGGGGGAAGAGTGGGGGCGGGAGGAGAGGAGAACATATAAGGAGAGGAGGAGGAGGGAAGAGGGGAAAGGGGAGAGGATGGTGATATTACAGGGAGAGATACGCAGGCAGGGAGACAGAAATGTGTAAAGGCACAAACACCAGTAAATGAATAAACAGTAGAAGGAAGGAAAACCATATACGAAATTGAGAGGGATTGAGTAATCGAGGAAGTCGGGGCACCACACGCTTTGCTATTAGCTGTGTGGGTGTGTGTGTGTGTATACAGATATGAGGCTGATAAGCAGTAGTGTTTCATGTTGGTTCCTGTCTTGTGTCCTCTATGCAGGTCTGATGGCTGACAAGGAGGAGAAGCCTGTTGGGGAAGAGGAAGACGAGACGGACCTCAACTACACGCCGCCTGCCCAGAAGACCCTGCATGAGATCCAGGAACTGGACAAGGATGATGCGAGCCTCAACAAATACAAACAAACCCTGCTGGGGGCTGGGCCTGTGGTGGCCGGTTAGTCAGTGTGTGTGTGTGTGTGTGTGTGAGTGCATGCATGCAATAGAGATCAGCGATCTCCATGATACATGCAGTAAACATTACAGTATCCCAGTATCATCATGACATTTCTAAGCCATTTTATTGTGCGATGTGGTGTGTAGGTTGCGTGCGTGTGTGTTTAATGTGTACGTGAGTGGGAGCTGAGGATCGTTTACCTTCTGATAGAATTGCTATGATTCACTCTGGTATATATTGTTACTGCAGCTTTAATAATAGCTCTCACTCAATATAACGACCCGGAGCATAAGACCACAGTCAGCTCCTGATAGCTCACACACACGCACACACACACAGAACGCCTGCAAGAACTGCTTGCCTCAGCTCGTCCTATACAAAACTACCCACAGCTTAAGGAGCCTTCGCGATGACTGGTTCTCCTCTCAAATTCTCTGTTCTCTCTCACCCTCACAAGATCTAAAATGCCCAACTATGCTACCTTCATAAGATCTAATCTCCTCCCATACCCTCAAAAACATCTCGAGTCCCCAACTCGGTTGCCCTCACGTGATCCAACCTCCTCAACTGTGCCCTCTCTGCTGACACACACACACAAACACTGACCCTACAGACACCATGTCACCCACAGAACCACTGTCCGACCCCTACTCCTGATAGTGCTCCATGAGAAGCGAGATGTGCTTCAGTAGGATCCCGGTGGTGCTTCTGAACAGAGCTCGGCGGTGGATGGTGGACAGAACACACGTTGCTGTCTTTGCTGCTAGGCCTGTCTTCTGTTTTCTGAAACATGAGTGTGACTCAAACCCAGAGGGAGCTGAACACTGCTTCCAAACATGCCCGCTTATTTACATTAATGTCCCCAAGGAGAAGCAAGTAACACGGAAGGGAAAATAAACAACAATTGGTGTTTGTTTTATTTCATGTTTATTTGTGTGTGTGTTTGCTTGTGTGTGTGTGTCTGTGTGTATGTCCAGCCAAACAGACAGAGATATAGATTGTTTTGTTTTCATGCCTGTCTTTCTCTCTCCTTTGCAGACCCCACCATTCCTAATGTCCAGGTGACAAGACTCACCCTCATGTGCGATCAAGCCCCTGGACCAATCACCATGGACCTGGCTGGTACAGAAACACCTCCTTCTCCAACTCTATCGCTTCTTCCTCTTTTCGGTCTCTCTCCACCTCGACCTTTCCCTCCTGAACCTAGGGACTAGAAACTCCATCTCTCCATCTCTCAACTATAACTGTATCATCTTTCTCTAGCGTCTGTTAGCGTCTGCTGTTCCTCTTTTTCTCTCTCTTCCACGATTTGTGTTTCTTCTTTTTTTGGTTACAATTGTGACAAGTCAAAAATGTATCACAATCCTTTTGTGGTGTTATGTGTATGTTAACCCCTGTAATGACTTATGCACGTCTCTGCGTCATGCCTCTCTCATGTGTATGTGTGTGGGTGCACTTGTAGTGTGTGAGTATGTATGTGTTTGTGTTCCTCTTGTGTGTGTGTGTGTGTGTTTCTGTGTGTGTGCGCCTCTTGTGTGTGGTGCTTACTGGGCACTATTGAGAGACCCCCAGGGAAAAAGGGACACAGTGCAGGAGGCAGTCAAGGTGGGGGCTGGGGGGCGTGTGAATGCTTGTGTGTGTGTGTGTATCAGGGGGCTGCTGTGCATGGCAATCAGGTGTCGACGCCCCTGGCTGCAGAGAGATGATGTCATTCTCTCCAAGGATTCAGAGCTGTATACAACAGAGCAGGAGATCAATCTTTGTGTTGATTGCGTGTGTGTGTGTGTGTGTGTGTGCGCGTGTGTGGTCTTCACCTGTGGATAACTGATCGGGTAATGGGAATGCACATGTTTTCCTTGTTATCTCAAAATAGTGAGATAGTGGAGCTTACATGGCTGTTTACTTGTTTGAGAACCCCCTACTCAAACACACACACACACACACACACACACACACACACACACACACACAGACTAGCGAGACTACTGGTAAAGGTCACCCAGTTGCTAGGCAATAGTGATCATCACTGTACCATCTCCAGGTCTACCATCTGTACCATCACCAGTCTCCAGTCCTTCTGAGAGCATGTGAGAGACAGAGATGGCTATTTGTGGATATCTACTTAACGCTACAAGTCTAGAGGGAAGATCCAAGAGGCTGCAGAAGCTTGAGGCTTGGCGGCTGGACACTGGGATCCGGCAGTAGGGCCCAGGAGGGAGGGTCCAGGAGGGAGGGTCCAGGAGGGAGGGTCCAGGAGGGAGGGCCCAGGAGGGAGGGTCCAGGAGGGAGGGTCCAGGAGGGAGGGTCCAGGAGGGAGGGCCCAGGAGGGAGGGCCCAGGAGGGAGGGTCCATGAGGGAGGGTCCAGGAGGGAGGGTCCAGGAGGGAGGGTCCAGGAGGGAGGGTCCAGGAGGGAGGGTCCAGGAGGGAGGGTCCAGGAGGGAGGGCCCAGGAGGGAGGGCCCAGGAGGGAGGGCCCAGGAGGGAGGGCCCAGGAGGGAGGGTCCATGAGGGAGGGTCCAGGAAGGAGGGTCCAGGAGGGAGGGTCCAGGAGGGAGGGTCCAGGAGGGAGGGCCCAGGAGGGAGGGTCCAGGAGGGAGGGTCCAGGAGGGAGGGCCCAGGAGGGAGGGTCCAGGAGGGAGGGTCCAGGAGGGAGGGTCCAGGAGGGAGGTCCCAGGAGGGAGGTCCCAGGAGGGAGGGCCCAGGAGGGAGGGTCCAGGAGGGAGGGTCCAGGAGGGAGGGCCCAGGAGGGAGGGCCCAGGAGGGAGGGCCCAGGAGGGAGGGCCCAGGAGGGAGGGTCCAGGAGGGAGGGTCCAGGAGGGAGGGTCCAGGAGGGAGGGCCCAGGAGGGAGGGCCCAGGAGGGAGGGCCCAGGAGGGAGGGTCCAGGAGGGAGGGTCCAGGAGGGAGGGCCCAGGAGGGAGGGCCCAGGAGGGAGGGCCCAGGAGGGAGGGTCCAGGAGGGAGGGTCTAGGAGCTAGGGAGCAGTTAAGGGGCTACTGTTTAGAGTGGTATGGGAGCTAGAGATTTATTTTACATTCTGGCAATGAGAACCAAGAGGTGACTGTAGTTTAGGGGACTTTGCAGTTTTCGATGTTGACAGGAAGTGAGTGTTTTTTTTACTCAGGAAAATGTTTCTTATACAGGGAGGTTTTGTGCTTCCTTCCTAAACTAACACTCGCTGTGTTACTTGACTGGAAAGCTGAAGGTATTGTGTTGTAGAGTGAGGTGTTTTGGAATGTAGACTTTCTCTGTAAACAAAATGTGATGTTTCATGGTGGTGTAGTGTGTGTTGTGTTGAACCTGTTCCTGTTTAACTTCCTGTTTACGTAAAACGAATGTGAGGCAGTAGAGTTTTAGAGTGTACAGTAACAAAGTTGCAGAAATGAGTACCCAGAATTGAAGAAGAAAAGGAGGGAAGTGCTCCCAGGATCTGAAAGTTAATCTTTTACTTCCTGTAGCAATCACCATCCAAGTGTGGTGTGCTGTTCTACTGAACATGCCTTGACACCTCCATCCACCCTGCCTCTCTGGCAACCTGGTATGTTTGGTATTTGCCACACTTCCATCCCCAGTCAAGTATGCTGAGGTAGGACTTGTTTCATCCTGCAACAACTGATAGGAATTTGTCAAGGGGAGACTTTACAAAAAAATCCATTATGTTGTTTCTTTCAAACCCCTTGGATGGTAGTTTGATTCCTGCAGTGCAGTCAGGGCTAGACCTGGAATACTGTATCCCTGCACTGCAGTCAGGGCCAGATCTGGAATACTGTATCCCTGCAGTGCAGTCAGGTCCAGATCTGGAATACTGTATCCCTGCAGTGCAGTCAGGGCCAGATCTGGAATACTGTATCCCTGCAGTGCAGTCAGGGCCAGATCTGGAATACTGTATCCCTGCAGTGCAGTCAGGGCCAGATCTGGAATACTGTATCCCTGCAGTGCAGTCAGGGCCTGATCTGGAATACTGTATCCCTGCAGTGCAGTCAGGGCCAGATCTGGAATACTGTATTCCAGTCAGACATCTCAGCCGGCTCCAGTCTTAAATGGGATTTCCATTTGTGGGGGAATGCATTAGATACCTAACACAGCCCGCTAATAACATACTGATCTAAGTCATGAGTGATACTGCACTATGCTAGTGTGTGTGTGTGTGTGTGTGTATGTATGACAGATGAGAAAGGATGTGTGTATGTGTGAGAGAAAGAGAGAGATTAAAGAAATTGTGTGTGTGTGTATGCGTTTGTATGTGAGTGTGTGCACACTGCTGGTTTGGAAATTTTAAGGTGAGGAGCAAGACAAAGCTAGAGAGAGTGGTGAACACTTGCTTTTAGATCCCAGGAGTGTATCAGCGCAGGCTCTCTGCTCTGTACAACAGACACCTGGTCAGAAAGGCCACCTCCATCTTGGCCGACCCATTTCACCCCTGGCACCAGGAGTTCCACCCTCTGCCCCCTGGGAGGAGGTCCAGGGTCTCTGGGCTCAGGAGCTCCACAGCTCAAGGTTCCTTCATTCCTAAGCCCATAGCTGCCATAAATCATGAACTATCCACCTCCGATGATTTCACTTGGTAATGCTCTGACTTTTTGCACTTTTTTTATGTATTGCACTTTGCAAACATGTTTTTTATAGGGTTTTTTGTGGTTGCATGTATAGTAAGTTTAAAAAAAAAAAAAAAAATTTAATGCTGCATCAGAATTGCTCCCCGGGGACAATAAAGATTGATTGAAATCCTCTTGTGGATCTCATGCTCACTTCTCTTATATAACTCAGAGGCATGAGACAGTAGGCCTTCACTTCCTCCTATACACATCTCTTATCAGTCCGGGAACTCAGTACCTCACTGCTCTGCTGTCAACGCTGACCTATTTATGGCCTTTGTTCTTCCAAAATAAACGACAAACCACAACCCTCTTTGGTGGATTGGAATACACACATAAATTACTTGTCATTGTCAGAGCAGAGGAGCCGTGTAAATCAAAAGCACCGTGCTATCTGGACTATCAGGAAGGTATAACAAGGTAAACAAAACATCCATATAAGAAAATATTGCATGTGTATAACAGCCTGATGTGTAAATAGACCTGTACAGGACATCTCTTGGTCTGTCCGTGACTTCCTGATCGTGTGTGAGACAGCTTGGCAGCTCAGCTTGGACCAGACTCCCCTTTTTAGTCGTTTTGTAGCTCATTAATATTTTCGCTTTTCCCACAAAGATACAATCGTGACTAAAAGCTGGCAGGACCACGTAGAACACCCTTCCAACCTCTCCCTCTTCTACTCCGTATATCCCCCCTCTGTTTCCATTCTTCCACTTGGATGGCCTAGAAACAAGGTTGTATGGTAACCAAAACCAGACAAATCTTTTAAAACCTCCTAGTTGCGTGGTGCTTTATTGACTCCCCCTCCACAGAGGAGGAAGAGATTAGCCTGTAGAAAGGAGAAACAAAGGAGAGGGAGAGATAGAGGGATGCATACTGAGTGGGATGCTCCCATGTTGGATATCTCTGGCTGGAGTGTGTGTGGGTGTGTGTGCATGTGCGGGTGTGTGTGCGTGCGGGTGTGTGTGTGCGCGCGCGCGGATGAAACTGTGTTTCAAGAGAACAGGTATACTTTCACTGTTGACCCAATTCCTCGTGTCAGACAGTGAGAAACACTCCGGGGAATCAATGTCTCCTCTTGTCTCAGTCTCTCTGGGGAGGAGGGTGAGAAGAGGAGGATGGAAAGGAAATCAAGAGGGGATAGAGGAGGGATGGAGAAGACAAAAGAAAAGGGAGATTTGGCGTGTTTGGAATGAGAAGGCTTAGATAGAGGCAAAGTGATAGAGCACACCATCTCTTCTGTATCTTCCTTCAGTTTACATTCTCTCTCTCTCTCTCGCTCTCTCTCTCTCTCTCTCTCTCTCTCTCTCTCTCTCTCTCTCTCTCTCTCTCTCTCTCTCTCTCTCTCTCTCTCTCGCTTCCCTTCCTCCACCCTTCAATACTATTAGTGCGGTCCATTCCATTCACTTCATTTCTTATCCCTCCATCGTCCCTTCTCTGCATCCTTCCTTCTGTCTCTCTCTTCTCTCGTCCCTATGTGCATTATAAAGCACTTAGAGCTGATGGAGGCTTATAAAGGAAGAAATAAACTGATTACTCAACGATTACTGGGCGTTAACAGCAGTCCGAAGGCTTTTTCTGTGAACCCACTGAACTGCAGGCAAACAGAATATACCCTTCTACCATAGACTGATTTTCCCACACACCGTTGAATGTGTCCCTGTAGCTGACCTAGGTCCTAATGTGTTCTCTCTGCAGGTGACCTGGAGGCCCTTAAGAAGCAGAGCTTCACCTTGAAGGAGGGAGTGGACTACAGGGTCAAGATCCATTTCAAGGTGAGAGAGGAGAGGCACAGAACAGGGTCAAATTAAATCAGTATAGGACGGGCACCTTGGTTTAGTTTAGATTTGTTGTGTTGTTTACTGCTGTTGTTATTGTGACACTCGAGCAGTATTCATTTCCTGTGTTCCTGTTTCCTGGTAGGGGGGCTTCCCAATGTCATGTTGACGACATACACATGTAAACACTCAGTTTTCCCATGCCTCTCACATCGGCCATCTAAATATAGACCCTCATCACGATAAGTGAAAAATAGAAAGGCAAATATACAAGAGTGTACCCAGTACCCAGAAAGTGCAAGGGCTGTATTGGTAATTTGGGGAACATTCTGGATGAATGAGAACATTATGTTGACAGGATGCTGCCTGGAAAATCCCTGCACAAAAAGGATGGTTAAAAGTCTCTTTTAAACAATGACCATTTTAAAGGTTTTTCTATCAGATGTCTAGTGCTAGAAGAGATCCAAGATCTGTGTGTGTGGGTTTATGTGTGTGTGGTTTGTGATGTGTGTATGTATTTGTGTGTGTGCTTGCCTTGGCATTAGTAGAATAGGAGGGGCTCAAGGGGCTTGGCCATGAAGGGAAGAGAGATGTGCTAAGAATCATCAAACGTATTCAAGCCTACATCCCAGTAATTTACCATAGACCCAGACTCACATCCCAGTTAGACTCACCCCAGACCCAGGCTCAGACCCAGTTATTTACCATAGACCCAGACTCATATCCCAGTTTGATTCACCCCAGACCCACACTCACATCCAAGCTAAACTCAGAATCCGCTGTGCTATGAGGACACCTGGTGGTGAGGCAGTGTAATGAGCGAGAGTGGCGGCCCTTCCTTCCTGCCATGTCTCATTTCCCTAGCATAGTGAAAATATTGACGTATACAAATAAAAGTTTCTGTTTCTTGTGTCACTTTAATAATAATGTTAGACCTCAGTGCAAACTGAAATAGCTCTTCAAAGTCAATCCGAATAACTCTTAGTAGCCTCAATGAAAAAATAAAAAAACTACAGTCACTTTCATAGCTGAAGTGTCTATTATTTTCTTCCATCAGGTCAACAGAGATATTGTGGCTGGCCTGAAGTATATCCATCTGACCTATAGGAAAGGACTGAGAGGTAAGAGAACCATCACCACAAACAGTTGGGGAAAGTTTATACTTTTTCTATTCACACAGTAGCCTATATATAGATATACTGAAGATGTTATACACTGTACCCTCTTCCGTGCAGTACTTATCAGTTTCACAATCATGCATACATAGGCGGAAATCCCGGGGGGGACACGACCCCCCCATCCTGGGAAAAATATGATTTGTCCCCCCCAAATAAATCACTGGAAAGATAAATGTAATGTAATTTCAATAATATTAATAATACACAATGAAAGCGCTTTGCAGATTATGGACACAATTGCGCTTTTTTAAGTGCTATTTGTTACAGCAGTAATTTTGGTGTCCCCCTCAGGAATTGCTCTTGAGAAAATGTAATATCATTGTCCCCCCCCAAAGTGGATTAAGTGACGGAGCCGCCATTTTGTGTCTCGCAGTGGACAAGGCAGTCTACATGGTTGGCAGCTACGGGCCGCGGGTGGAGGAGCATGAGTTCATGACCCCTGTGGAGGAGGCACCCAAGGGCATGATGGTCCGGGGGAGCTACCACATCAAGTCCTGCTTCACGGATGATGACAAGACAGACCACCTGTCCTGGGAGTGGAATCTGGCCATCAAGAAGGAGTGGAATGAGTAAAGGAAGAAGAGGTTGTTCTCCTGCTCCAACTCTCCTCCTCCCCCATCTCTCTATTCTCTATCCTCTATCTTCTCTTTATTCAGCGCTTCTGTCCCCTCTCCCTGGCCTCTCCTCGACCCTTGTTTCTCTTCTCTGTCTTCCAGAGATCCTCACTCTCCCACCGCCCTTACTGACTGTACAGCAACAGACAGAGATAGGGATGACCAGTGCTGAAACAGAAAGTTGGTTAGTCAAAGAAAGTCTGAGAGAAAGATCTGTAAACGTGTTGTCCCCACGAAGAGAGACAGGATTGAAGTGGGTTTTGTGCATACATTATGAATCATGAGTAAACCTATACCGATCACAGGTCATATGCCAGACTGTGTTCTTTGCACCTGTATTCTCAGGCCGGTCCCTGTTTTCGAGTAGACTATAACCTCCACTGTGCATACTAGTTACTACCCTGAGTGTATTCTTCGAGCACAACACCCTTCAGTCTCTTTGAGGTCCTGTGTGCTTTGTTGCTGTTATTAATTATACTTGGTGTCAAAGAAAAGATTTAAAGGCTGCATGGAGGAGATATTATGTGGAGGAAGATTGGAGTTTGAGTCACTTTTTTTTTACTTGCTCTCAATCAATTTGCTTTACTGCTGGTGCTTGATTGTCAAACTGCTTGATCTTGACATCCTTTTGCCTTCATTCATAGTATTGTGTAAGTTGCTTCTTAAAAGATAAGCAAATTACAGTGCTCCATCCAGCAGAACCTTTTTTGTACACATCCTCAAATTAGAACTTGTACGAATAGTCAGGGCAAGAAAACTGCTTTGTCAAAATGTGTTCAGAAACTTTTGTGAATGGGATGTGTAGAATGAGACGCATGCTCTATTGTATTTGATTTTGTAAGGTATGTGAAAATGAAAAACCATTCTGTGATTATGGCTCCATCTTGACAAAATAAATAATAATCTTAAATAAATAATAATGATTGTAAACTTGAATTTTTTGTGGGGTAGTGTAACACAAGTGAATAATAGTGTAACATGAGTAAAAACAAGAAAGAAGAAGAAATTCAATTGATTTAATCCCCCCCCCCCCCAGTCAAAATGTTCTATACCATGGTGTAAAATTTGGATATAATCTGTCTTTGATGCAGACCATTTTCTTGAATTCCCATCTAATCAAAATGGCTGTTAAATATAAATAATTGTACTATTGGCTTGTTGAATGTTGCATGTTATCTGATTCTCTCCTTTTTTACTATTATATTGTAAAATACTTACTGTGATTTTGAGAGGAAATAGCAAACATGTCCATTTAGATGGTTGCCAGAAAACTAAAAATATTTACAGGGATTTTTTAAAGGCATTGTCAAATGAAACTGCTTAGTGAGTGTATCCGTGTTCGAGGTTTGATTCAGCACATAATGTGGCTTGTGCTGCATCCTCCAAACGTTTGTGTCCAATCTGTTCAAGCATCCTGTATCTTTTAATAAAGATGGTTTAAGCAGCCACTGTGTTTGAGTTATCGTTTTGCTTGACACTGGTTCTAAAGTAACTCCTATGTAACATGGGGCTGTAAGGTCATTTTACAAGTGAATGCAGGTAACTTACAGAAACCAAGAAAAGGAGCAGCATGGAAAGTTTCCCACGCATGATGGCTAAATACAGCAACAGAGGTGTGACCCAAACCTGGTTTTACCTGCTCTTATCTACTGCTGGTGCCACCTGTACATTTCTCATGGCCCACACAAACACATAGTATTTTACGCAGCAAATCCTGTGAACATAGGCATTCATTCTTTTGCTGTATTCTTAGATTATGATCTGTAAAGAGTGGTATGGACAATATTGCACGTCAGACTACAAGGGATCAGCATTCAATATATATGAACAAAGCCAATGGAATAAACTCAAAATATGTGCCTAAAACAAAGTCATTAAATTGGCCCTGTTGTAAAGGAACAATCCAGAGTAGTTAGTTAGAAAAGTATATTTTATGTTTAATTTATTCATTCAAAATTACAACAGCAATTCAGCATCTGGCTATTGAGCAATACATTTGTGTCAATAAATATGGTTCAATTTCAGATTTTTATCAGTTGTCCCCCGCCCCCTCCAGTGACCTGATTCAGAGCAATGTGTTTATAAACTGCAGGTCCTCAGGACCCTGACAGGACTGTGGTGCTAGAATCACACTGGAGTCCACTGGGGTAGGTACAGCACAGTCAGTCTCTGTATACACCATACAAAGGACTGTCTCTTTCAAAAGACCGCAACCAAGGGAGACTGAACCATGACAACCAGGTAGCTATACTCTTTTATAAGGTAACACAGGACCATTCATGCCTAACTATACTGATAAACAGGGTTTGAATTACGGGGGGGATTGGGGGGGTTTGACCCCCCTAATTAAGACTTGGACCCCCCCAAAAGAGGTAAAAACAACAGGTCGGGAGGTCGATACATTTATATATCGTTCTTACCTGTAATCGTAACCCCCCCCGATTGTCGTGTATAATTCACACTCTGCTGATAAATACACCCTTTAGTATCATGAAAAACATATTGACATGGGAATCTTAGTTTTTATACTCATAGTATGTCTCAAAGTATGTCTCACAGGTGTCTGTGTCTATACAAAGAGGCCTTTTGAAAAAGATTCTGTAGTCTGTGAGGCCAGTAAAGGTTGACTGATTCCTTTGAAGATAATTTAAGCAGTGCATGTCACTGTGCATGTCACTAGAGGGCGATAAAGCCTAGCTTAATCTCAGCATTTAAACTATGGGTCCGTAAACACCTCTGCTCTGTCATCACCAATTACAGCACAGGGGAACAACTCAAACCTTGAAACATGTAATGAGAGAAACATGTAATGTTGTTTAGGTTAAGAACATATTTGAGAAGAAACAAATAAAGTCGTGGAATGTCATAGAGTAATACTACACTTCCTAGCATCCTAACAAGTGTAGGATTTTGGTCCACGCCCAATCCACAAACCAAAAGGTCATACATAAACACAGACCCGAAACCCCTCTCTTGAGCACTGAGATTTAGCATTTTTAACTTGACACTCTACATTTGGCATTTGACAGATATTCAAGCATTCAAACCTAAAATGGTTTTACTCTGACCTATGACCTTTGACACCCAGGATGCATCTGGTGTGTGTGGCGGGGCTGTTCCTGGCCCTGCTGGCGATGGGGGGCTCTCTGCGTCTGGGAGCCTTCAACATCAAGTCCTTCGGAGACAAGAAGGCCTCCAACACAACTCTCATGGACATCATCAGCACAGTGAGTCGCTGTCCAGATATCCCTCAGTAATACCAGTAGAAACCCAGATTTCAGCTATATAATCCCCAGTCCAGCAGAGGGAGCTGTAGATCCCAGTTTCTGTCTTGTTGCAGATTGTTCACCGCTATGACATCATCCTGATCCAGGAGGTCAGAGACACCGACCTGTCAGCCACCTACATACTGATGCAGCATGTCAACAAGTAAGATAATACACACTCCTCAACCAAACCTGACCACTTTAATTAACCACAAATCCCTTTAGGAGACTGTCTGTTGAGAAGGTGACTGATGGACAGGGCTACTGTATTTGTTGTTCTGTGTGTCTGTACTCCTTTCAAGGGGCCCGTCTCCATACAAGTATCAACACATCGTCAGTGAGCCACTGGGACGCAGCACCTACACAGAGAGATACCTCTATCTCTACAGGTATACACAAACACACACAGCTTGTACAAGGAGACTTCTACCTCTGCAGGTACACACACATAGTGCTAGAAAGCACACTGTCCTGTGTTTCGCTCCAGACAGGATTTGGTGTCTGTGGCTAAGAACTACACCTACGATGACGGGTGTGAACCATGTGGAACCGACACCTTCATTAGAGAGCCCTTCGTTGTCATGTTTTCCTCCAAATACACAGGTAAAGCATTAGAGAGGTGACCGGAGAGTAAGAAGGAGAAATCGAATGGTAGTACCTACATGTTTTGGTGTACATATTTTGTTTCAATCCCCTTTCTCCTCTTTCCCTCCAGCTGTGGAGAACTTTGTCCTGATTCCCCAACACACGTCTCCAGACTTTGCCTTACAGGAGGTGGATGCTCTGTACGACGTTGCTGCTGATGTCCGAGTCCGCTGGAACACCAATGTGAATACATACTAGCCCACCTGCTATTAGAATAAATGTCATCATGGTAGAGCCTCATGTAAATACTGTATATACTGTATCCATTCTAAGGAATAACTCTCAGTAAATAAGTAAAGATATATATGGTAAACATAACGTGAATCTTAGATTAACAGTTTAGGACGATACTGTCTCTCCTCTGTTCCTGCTACAGGATATTATTCTGCTGGGAGACTTCAATGCTGGCTGCAGTTATGTCACTAGCTCTGAATGGGTGAAGATACGCCTCTTCACAGACAAGAGCTACCACTGGCTGATCACGGATGATATAGACACCACTGTGTCAAACACCGTCTGTCCCTACGACAGGTAGAGCTAAACAAACACTTAACACTTGTAAAACACACTAATTCTATCGATTATTTAGACCTGTTTGTTCTCCGGGTTTTCTCCTCTGTGTGAGCAGGATAGTGGCCACCACAGACATGATGAGAGGACTGGCCACAGGCTCGGCTCGGGTGTTTAACTACATGGAGGCCCTGAAGCTGAGCCACAGCCTGGTGAGACCCACACACATCCCCAGGAAACCTGACACTTGACCCTTCAATGAAAAGAATGTGCCGAGTCATGTTTGGGATTTATTCTTAAAATCTAAAACTGAAGGTCTGGTTTTCTGTCTGTGTCCCTCAGGCACTTGGGGTCAGTGACCATTACCCAGTGGAGGTAGAACTGACTGGGCCTGCTGTTTGAATTCAGAAACTCTAAAGCAGCAATAAAAATGGTCTAAACCAGTCATTTCTCTTTGTGTGGCCTTTACAGACAATATTCTGCTGCAATGCTCCATGTCAATTTTCAGATGTTTATTTTCAACCCAAAAGTACATATACACTGATAAGACAAAAATAAAATCATGAACAACATAACCTTCACAAGATAAAGGTAAGAATGTGATGACAGTAACATTTTTATCGCTCAACAATTTTAGAGCGCTGTGTTTTAACAAAAAAAGCTACAAAGTTGTGATGGGAGGAAACAAACTGACACACAACGGGAGGAAGAACAACAATGTCCAAATGGGAAGCCATAACCAAGTCACAAACTTGCCATTGGTTATATGCAATCCAGAATATCATCCTCATTGGGTTTATTAAGAGCACTTATATCCCTCATTGTTAATGGCTTGTAGAAAGAGAGAGAGAGGGGGGGTCTAAATAGTCTAAGGTCGCATGACAGAAGCAGTGAGCAGCTTGTTTCCTTTGTTAATCTCTCAGATTAAACAGCGGTGGAAGGGTATGAGGACAGGAGGCTAGTCGCCAAGACTACCAAGATGCTCCCTGGTTTACTTTCACAGTTTTGTAGTGGGCACCAGAAGGTTAGGAACACTATGGCTATACAAGTAGGCACAGGGCACATCTGATCAAATGCATTCTTTCTTCACCGTCTGTCCCAAACAAAAAAATAAGGGGAAAGAGAGAGCATTGGATCGATTGCGTGTGACCGTGTCAGTGTGTGTGTGTGTGTCTTAGGCCTTTCTCTTCTTCAGCATCTCCAGGTACATGCGCAGAGACCTCTGGATGGAGTCCTTGGTGATGAAGCTGACGAAGTTGTGCGTGTCGGCCTCCCTGTTGGCCAGCAGCTTGTCGATGGTCTGTTTCCTCATCATAGACTTGGTGATCTGTCTGGCGTGATCTGGGAGGAGAGGAGACGGGGGCATGAGGAACTGGGGAATACCTTCAAACCTCCATCGAATAAGCTTGAGATTGAAAGATAACGTCTTAAAGATGGTCTGAGTGGACATGAAGACTGAGGTCAGGTTTATAGGAGCTCGACACGGTTTCAAATCCACGGTATTTGTAATGATGCGCGAGAAGTGGTGCTTTGGGAGAGCAGTGCACAGTGTGAGCAGAGAGGTGTCACAGTGCATCTGACCTGGGATGGCCAACCACTTGGTCATGGTTTCTGTGGCTGTGGTCAGGACCTGCTCCTCAGGGACCAGCTGGTCGACCAGGCCGATCTTCAGGGCCTCGGGAGAGGTGTATAGCAGACCCAGCTCCAGGGCTATCTCTGTGGTCCGGTGGCCCACTGTGTTCACCATGGTGTCCTTGAACCTGGGTGGCAAACATGAGCACAGCATAGACATAACCCACACGGCATGAAGTCCTGAGCCTAACCACACGTCACTGGGAACAACTACATGTTATATCGCTGAACTTGCAGACAACCCAAACACAAACTGTAGTCAGGTTACATGGAATTTGTGGACAAAATGGGGGGGGGGGGGGTATAGATATTTATGTAAGAAAGCCTAAGTTTCACTTGAGCTTAGGCTAGCTCTTACCAGAAGGGAGCTACGATGCCCAGTTTGGTCTCGTTGAGCCCGATGGAATAACGAGGGTTATCAGCCATGATCCTGTAGTCACAGGCTATGGACATGAGACAGCCACCCGCAGGACTGGAGCCCTAAAGACAGAGGGAGGGATGGGGAGAGAAGGAAGGAGAGAAAGTGAGGAGGGAGGGAGAGAAGGGAGGAGAGAAAGGGAAGAGGGACAGAGAGAAGGGAGGAAATAAGTGAGGAGGCAGGGAGAAAAGGAAGGAGAGAAAGTGAGGAGGGACGGAGAGAAGGGAGGGCAGGAGTGCAGGAGAGAGAGAAAATGAAGGGGGGAGAGAAGAGAGGGAGGGAGGCAAAGAAGAATGGAGGAAGGGAAAAATGGAGCGAGAAAGGGCAGGAAAGAAAAGAGGAAGAGACGAAGGAGGAGAAGGGAGGGTATGCTTACCATTGTCACACCTGCATGTTCCTCGAGAGGTTTAGTATTGAATTTGCTGGGATCATCGATTTACATTTTAGTCATTTAGCAGTCCATTATGTTTTAGAATAGTATGTTTGTACATAGTAAGTGAAGGGACTGAGTCAATGTACTATATCATACACCAAAAAAATGTATGTGTACATGCCCCCCCCCCCCCCCCCCATCATGTCATGTTCCAAGTGTTGAAGTAAGATTAGACAACAGTAAAACCAATACGACATTTTAAATGTTATCTTTTTTGAAGATTGTATCTCGTAAGATCGGGATTCTGACTCACGTTAATGGCTGCTATGGTGACCATGTTGGATCCATAGACTTTTAACCACATTTCCTGCACAGCTTTCCAGAACTCTCCACAGTGTTCTGGACTCTTCCCATACATATCCATGATGTCCAGACCGGCGGAGAACACCTTTGGAAGGGTCTGAAAGACACACACAACCCTTTCAAGCATTTTGAAACATTGCATGTGTACACTATGTAATTGGTTAAACTCACTCATAAATAATATTTTGCATTGATGTATTTGGCATTGGTATTTGTGTGTGTGTGTATGTGTTTGTGTGTGAGAGAGAGAGAGAGAGAGAGAGATAAAGAAATAGAATGTGTGTCTGTACTGACTGAAGTAATGATAAGGCCTCTACAGCTCCTGTCCATTTCCAGCTTTTCCAAACTGATGGCAAACTCAGTGAGGAAGTCCAGACTCAGACTGTTCACCGGAGGACTCTGCATCCACATCACTGCTACACCTGTAGAGAGAAGGACAGAGGTAGAGATAGATGGAAAGTAAGAAGACAAAGGAGCAAAAAGAGAGACTGAGATTTTCATATTAATGTTGACGTGGATATGTCATTCTGTGTTTCTTAAGCAGGTTCTTACCAGTGCTTGCATCCAGGTCAACTTTAATCTTGGCAGAGCTGGAATTGTTCCTCTGTTGGACGGCTGCATATGGAGAGGCACATACTCTCCCATGTCTACAGTGAAGAGACAGCTGGGACAACAAACCTGCCAAAGAATGAAAGTTATATTACAGTCGCTGGTGTTCACGATAAACGTATGCTAATTTCAATTCACGATGAGTGGTTAATGTTTAGTCTTTGTCAGATAGTTTAAAATAGGTGGTGTTTAGTGTGGGTGTCATACTATAGAGCCTAGCCTATTAGTACAGAGTATGGGTAGGTCATGCTGCAAACTTTAGCCTTTTTGGTTCTACAATCCACATCACTAGCTAGATGCAAAAAATGCCATAACCTAGGCGAGCCAGATAATTACTTAATTCAGTATACGTAGAACTATCTCCGATAATATTACATTAGCTTAGCTCACATGCACAGAGGTTTACTACTGCGCACTTGACCTTTGTTCCAGTTTCTGAAAGTATGGGCAACAATCGACTGGAGAGGCAGGCACTCTAGCACTGGAGGCTAGCAAAACATTAGCATCAATTTTGGTTTGTTTTGTTTTCAAAATCGATCCAGCTCCAACCTCTCTGTAACCAGAAAGACCAACCTACCTGAACATCCATACTTGAATGAATTTCTCAATGCATTTGCCATGTTGACCAGTTCAGTTGACAAGGGCTACTTCAGTTCTATAACTTCTTGAACGACTGGGGCCCCACTGTAGCTTCCGCAGTGGGGGTAGGCGATAAACTATGAAGGCGGAGAGTTAGGTTCCGTGCACAAGATTGGATATGATCTGTGTAGTCATGGTCAACAAAAACCCTATTTATCCAATCCAATTTGCGATTCTGCAAATATTATGTAAATAATACAACGACAATTGTCTTGATTTGTTATGTTCTTGATCCTGTGTCTTATTTATTAAGTGCATTCATTAGGCGTAAACATGCCCTGGTGTTCTGAAATATAAATTAAGTATTGACATAAAACGGGACATTGGGCTGCCTGTTCACTGTGGGTTTGAGGTCAGGCCGGGTGGACTACCGGTGTCGTGCCAGTGTTCCGGAGAATTCCCTTCCCCTGTTCCCCCTTCCTTGCGCGTGCGCGAAATCATGACGTTTTCTCTTGTTGCTTGGTTGAGCGGTTGGGAACCACTTTCCTCGGGCCTCCAGGGAAATATGTTCCCCCTGTGCTCTCAGTGTAAACGACTGATGTATAGATGAAACTTGTTATACATAATGATCACATTAACATACATCACCAGCATCACTGTATTGCTTTATAAATGGCCAGTTCAAATTGGGATAACTTAGTACTGTAAATAACAGTAGTGCTACTACTGTAGGCTACACTAGACGTATTAGCACAGCTGTTACAGACTCGGGACTGACTAACGATTGAGCAATACAACTTACTATACTATACTTTAAAGCCTGTATGTGAATGCAAATTAACTAACCAACATCAAGAAATGTACCTTATGCTCATGGAAAGTAGGTAGAGTATACTATAAGCTAACACACGCGATTATATAAATCACATTGAGCTCAACCAAACAACAAGAGAAAACGTGATTTCGCGCACGCGCAAGGAAGAGGGAACATGCAAGGGAACCGGTGAAGGTTCCAGGTGAGGGCGCCGTGCAACTGAGACATATCAAATGTCTCACTTTGCCTTGGGTATTCACAAATAATGTGTATTGTATTACACTACGTCACATGAATAAGTATAAAAATAAGACAATCAAGACAACGAGTAAATTAGTTCGTTGACAAGAAAGAGTCAACAACTCAAGCTCGAATTGTACTCCCCATAGTTGGCTGACTTCCGGTGTGTGACGCTCCACTACCGGAAGCAGACGACTGCTGTCAGCTATCCACTGTAAATGATATTGGATATCTAAATGAGGATCTGTGGGCTTGTACATAGAGAACAAACAAATATTCATCATGGTGTTTCAGCATTAGTGTGTCTTTCAGACGATACCCGAAGGAATATCCATTCCGTGACGTTCCTCTTGCTCAGGTGCTGAAATAAGGTATGTTACAGCAGTCTAGATAACTAGCTAGGCTAGCTATATCGTTAGCTATCTAGTTGGTAGTCGGACTGCCAGAGCTAGCTAGCCTAGCTACGATAGTTAGTAACATATTTAACTTGCTAACGTTAACTAGTACAGTAAGTGATGACCTACCTAACTCACCAAAATACTGTCCTTTTTTATATCTTTTTCATTTTAATTTCATCTTCTGCGATATTTTGGGGAGTTAGGTAGGTCATCATCACTTACTGTAGCTACTAGTACTGTAGTGTATAGTATTAGCTCACAGTAATGTTAAGAATGAG